>NC_056734.1:615525849-615598349 GCF_019279795.1 Protopterus annectens | reverse complement strand
AGAGGTGTGTCACCAGGTATCCTAGCTAAAGTCAAGAAATAGAAGGTGTATGCCGTGGATAACACTAAAGTTTCTAGTTGAAGTGGCTGCAATGTGTTTGCACGTGGGTGTGCACCCGGGAACTCGAGTAAGACTGTGTGCACGTGTGTGCACCTGTGTGCATGCGTTTAAGCCAGAGTAAGTATGTGTAAGGATGTTTAAATCTGTGTAAGCGTGTTTGCGCCTGTGTGCATGCGTTTAAGCAGGAATTAGCAAGTGTTAAGCTGTGTAAGCATGTGTGCACGTGTGTGAGCTGGTGTGTGCGTGTTTCTGCTTGTGTGCGCGGCGCTGCCCTCTGTGGAAAAGGGAAAAGGAAGCACAGCAAATAGTAAGAAGTTAACCAGGGAGAATCAGCAGAGTTAGCAGATGAAAACAATCAGAATCAGGCAATTACACAGGCAGTACACTAGCCCAGCCCAGCCCAGCACTTAAAACTCAGCAAACAACATTCCACCATGTTTTTCTCAGAGACACTGCAGCACTGCAGTATACTAAGAGAAGTGAAGACTTAAAAGCTTTACTGAGACAAAAAATATGTTATGGGCTGCCATAGCTGTTAAAAGGTGACATATGCAACATGCTGAGTGTGGTGACAATGCAAATGCTGCTGAGCAACCCACAGTGAGGAGACAGAAAAGAGTGTACAGGCCCAGGGTAACCTACCAGGGGTTACATGAGCTGGAGATAGTGGAGCGCTATAGAGTGGACAGAGACCTCATGCAGCAAATTGTTGAGCTGTGCAGGCCACGCCTCACACACAGAACCAACAGAGGGGAACCCATCCCAGTGGAAACCAAGGTATGTGTTGGCCTAAGAATACTAGCAACAGGTACCTTCCAGAGACCAGCTGGTGATATGATGGGGATTTCACAGGCATCAGCATCCAGGGTACTGCACCAGTTCCCGGATGCCATGTCAGCACATGTCAGTGATCATGTATAGTTCCGCAATTCTCATGAGGTATTGGCCAGCAATATGCGTATTTTCCAACAAATAGCAGAATACCCTGAGGTAGTGGGTGCAATAGACTGCACGCACATATGCATCAAAGCACCAGCCTGTGAGCGGGGTAGGGCCTACATTAACCGCAAGGGCTTCCCCTCCATCAACTAAAAGGTCGTGTGTGATGCCCAGGGCATAATAATGAATGTGTGTGCTGGCTGCCCTGCAAGCTACCACGATTCCCATATCTGGCATCTGACACAGCTGTACCAGACATTTGCCAATGGGGCATCCCTCATGGTCACCTAGTGGGGGATGCTGGATATGCACTGGAGCCGTGGCTGATGACACCCATCAGAAATGCACACACACCTGAACAGGAACGCCATAATGAGGCACATGCACAAACACGAAATGTAATTGAGAGTGCGTTTGGTCTGCTCAAGTCACGGTTCCGGTGCCTGGACACATCTGGTGGAGCCTTGCAGTACTCACCAACTACATGTACCCAAATTGTCATGGTATGTGCTATGCTGCATAATGTGATCCTGAAAAAACAGCTGCAGCAGGATCAGCATAGGCCCGGGCCAAACAGCCCCCCACCATTGCCAAGGCCATCCCAGGCAGAGCGTGACTCGGAGGAGGAACAACCTGAGCCTGCCCCAGTAGGCAAAAGGAGGAGTGCCCAGTATGCTTTGGCTTTGGCAAAGAGGCAACGCATAGCATATACACTGGCTCAGTAGGAACCCTGGAAATGATACCTCTCCCTGACCTGCACATATAGTAAAAGGGATGCCTAACATGACACTACCTGTTTTAAAACATGTATAGGGAGTGTACTATGTGCATCTGATATAGGCAGCCCTGCAGCACCACTTGAGGCATGATTGCCTTGTTTTAAGCAATATAAAGCAGTGCTAAACAGCTTTGCCACTACTTAGTATATGTAAACATAATCGTACACACTAACTGGCACAACTTAGGCCAACGTTCGCCAACGTTCAGCAATGTTGAAAAATGTTGAGCACTGTTGGGCAAGTCTGGTCAAAGTTGGGCATAGTTGAGAAAAAGCAGGTAAACATGCACATATATGCTTTACTGGACCTTAAGCAGTCTGGTCTGCCCAGTATGAAAATTTAAAGCAGTGACAGGCCTCGAACCCAGGATACTGTGCACTATAGTCACAGTACAGAACCACTAAACCACGACAGCATGTCACAGTTCAGCCTGTATGAAGACATGTTGATAAGTCTATGCAAAGTGTCTCATGGAAACCCTGCAGGCACAGCATAATTCTTGTCGAGTTATGACACAAAGGTGAGCCCTGCAGTATAAATATAACTTGATTTCCAACACATATAGTATACATGTTAATACTGGGTGTGTTCATACATGGTAACAAATGTAGTGGACTCCAGACAGCAACATACTGAAAGGTCACACTGGGCATGCTCACACACGAATAAATGAGACAAATGTCAGGCAACAAAACACTGAAAGTGCAAACTGGGCATGCTCACACACTTAGGCCATGTCTGAGTGCAGCAGTGGGCCAGACATATCTGGCAGTTCACGTGTCAACCCAGGAACCTCTCTCTAGCTACCAATCCTGCATTGTGCACACAGTTATAAGACAACAGACACATATATAACATCTTGGAACCCTGTCATAATCAAATATGTACTACAGATACATAGGTTGTACATAGAAAGTGGGAAAGCAAAGAAGATAACAAACCGGCATTCAGTATCATCAATAAACAATGTGCACTCCAAACATTATCATAGGTACATAGGTTCATGGGTTGATACTAGGTATCAGCCCTAGGGCATTCATAAGCCTAGCCAGAGTGTGTTTGGCTTTCACCATCCTGTAGACTAGTATACTGTGCCTTTGAATAGTAGGTCAGACAAGATAGTCGTTGTACAGTTAGTGTGTTGTGCCTCTGTCTAGCAGGGACCCAGAAGAGATCCCAGGGGTAAACATATGATCACCCATCCACTCATCTAGCCTAGCTTGGACTGGGATTTCGTTCCAGAGTGAGGGGAGCTTCTGTGATATGAATCTGTCCCTCCAGCATGTCCTATTAATTCTGTGCTGAGGTTGAAGTCCCTGGAGCATGTAGCTGTAAGGGATTCTGATATCCTGAGGTGGAGCATGACTAATAAGTCTGGGTTGGACATGGCTGTATACGGCAGGCACAGATCACATCTGAGTAGGCAGTAAGCAACTGAGTACAGCTGGAGTTTCTGTAGCTGAACTGTGTAGGGCACCTGTATGAGTCTCCTGTTCCACTTGGTGAGGTATCTCTGGGGTCATTACAGGTGCTGCAGGTGTCGAGTAAGGTACATCTCAAATGGGGCATTGTACCCAAGTATGGGCCTGATGAGTAGAGGTGCACAATGACCTCTCTTGATTTAGATGTGAAACCGTTTGGGATAAGGTGGGCTATATAAGAGGTCTACCTAACCACTTTGGCAACGTGAATTTCAAAGGAGAGATTACTATCTACTTTGGTCCCCAAATCCCTAAGTACACCTTCTGTACGTAATGAATTACCACCTATGTGATAATCTGTGTGCACTTTGTTATTCCCAAAGAGGATGACTATGCATTTTATGGCATTTAGCTTTAGGCTATGGCTCTGGCACCAGTTATCCATCTCTGTGAGACCCTTTAGGTGGATGCTTGTGTCAGCTGGAGAGTCGATTATGACACCCAGTTTGCAGTCATCCGTGAACATCGTCAGCCATATTCCTCCCATGTTAGCCTGTACCTCAGAGAAATATATACTGAACAAGGGAGGTCCCAGACCTGAGCTATGTGGGATGCCACACGTAACTGGTGTAGAGTCTGACATGGCACCTGCAATTCCAACCATGTGGGTGCTATCCCTGATCCAGTTTGCAATCCATCTTGTGACATATGTGTTGATATCTAAGCTGGTGAGTGTATTTAAGATGCCCGAGTGGGGTATTGTGTCAAAGGCTTTTCGGAGGTCCAGGTAGGCTGTGTGAACTACTTTCCCTATGTATATGGCCCTGGTAACTGATTCAAAGAAGTCGACCAGGTGCAAGAGGCAAGATCTGCCCTTAACAAAGGTGAATTGGGTAGGATCCAGTGTCTGGAGGTTCTGATGTTTGTTTATGAGTTCCATGATGATATGCTCCATAGCTTTGCAGACCAGGCTAGTCAGGCTTATAGGGTGATAGTGTCCAGGGTCCCTTGTGGCACCACCTTTGTGGAGCAGGACCACTGTTGCTGTACACCATTCCATGGGTACATTTCCTGTAGTAAGTCTGATATTGAACAGTGACGTTATGTGAGGGTTATGTTCTTCATGAAGCTCGTGTAAGACGTAGCCTGGAACACTGTCTGGTCCCATTGATGCTGTGTTATTGCTTTGGAGAGGGCAGCTCTCACATGTTCATCTGTGATGTCAGGGAGGCTACACTCTGTTGGGATGGACATTTGTACTTTTGGGGGTTGGGGGGGAGAAATATGCACTGAACCTGTCTGCCAGGATGTTGGCAATGTCTGTGGGTTCAGTGTATTTTGTTGTCATTATGCACTAACTCAGAGCATATCTGGGAGTTGCCACCCAGGTTCCTGACATAACTAAAGAAGGCCTTGTGATTGTCTTTAGTGTCTTGTGCAATCTTACTGTCGAAGCTGACCTTAGATGATTTTATGAGTGATTGTAGCTTCTTGCTAGTACTGATCTGAGATGCCTCCCCTTTGTGGGATACTGCTCTATCATGTAGTACCCTCCTCCTTTTGTTGCATAGCTTATTTATGGCCGGGGTCCACCAGACAGGTCACCTGCCTTTAGAGGAGTAAGTCTTGGATTCATGTGGGATAGCATGATCCATGCTTTCCTGTAGGTGTCCATACAATGGGTTTCTAAAGGATACTGTGGTATGAGTCATAGTTTCCACTGGCCCGGGGGCTTTGAAGGAAACCACCTCGATTCTGAGAAGTGTGACATTTGCTTTTGAAAAGTCCCTCACCGAGATTACCTTGGCTGGGGGTGGGGACGGGATATGGATGTCCAGTGAGATAAATGTATGGTCTGACCTTACCAATGAGGGTATACCTCTGGTGTGGAACATAGAGTCCCCATGTTGGTGATGACCAGGTCCAATATGTATACCCCTCTTGTGGGGGTGGTGACCAGTTGTTCCATAGCATATGAGTTTATATATTCGAGGAACCATTGGGGAGGGTGTTGGGGCTTGCATAGTAATCCCAGTCAATGTTTGGCTAATTGAAGTCACCCAATATAATGGTGTTTGGAGAGACCTACATATTCTCCAGTGTTCTCAGGAAAGCTGAGTGGGGTCCCTGAGTTTGGGAGGGTGGTCTGTAGCAGGCTACAACCTGAAAGGCAGTTTAGCCCACTGTTAGTTACACATGGATGGTCTCCGGTGCTTTGTGTAGTGCTGCTAACCTGGAGGTTTGTGTATCTTTGATGTATATGGATACTCCCCCTCCATTTGTGGTGTGGCCCAGTTATTGTGGCCGAAAAGCATGGTATGAAGTGCAACCTGGTAGTACTGGGGTGCTTTCGGGAGCCTTGAACCAGGTTTCTGTTACTGCACAGATATTGATATTCTCCATACTGAAGAGAGCCTTGACTGCATGCATTTAGAGGTGTAGACTTCTGGCATTGAGCAGCATTACCCTTAGTTTCTTTTACCTTGTATTGTCTGTGGAGGTGGGTTTGTCTTTTGAGCCTTGAATAAAATAGGCACTATGGGGGTGGCAAGCGCCTTAGCCAGTATTCGAAAGCCCAGGGGTGACAGGTGCAAACCATCCCTAGTGAAGCAACGTGGCATGATGAGCATGTCATCCCAGGCAGACAGACACTGGATCCCCTGTGAATGACACAAATACATTAGCCAACTGTTAAAATTGATCATGTTGTCTTTATACTGTGGCATCATTCTTGGTGAGGGTAAGATGCTACACAAGGTCATGGTCATACTGGCCTGGGCTACATGATCATAGAGCTCCTCTATGTCTCTTTTCATGTAGTCCAGGGAGGAACGTCTCAGGACATTCACACCAGCATGGACAAAGACGGAGTCATATCTGTACTTGCTTTGGAGTGACCTGAGTGCATGTGTTATGTGTCAGATCCTGGCACCTGACAGACAGCTTACAGTGACCTTCTCCTTTTTCAGCCTGGTGAGTGGGACGTCACTGTGTCTGACATTAGAGTCACCTATCACAGGTGTATTAGGTATGTTGTTTAGCCTTAAGGGCAGTGGCTGTGTGGCACACTGACATTGTGTTCTTTGTGATATGTGGGTATAGTTGTGGGGAAGCAGTTGTTTGGGTGCCTGCTTTGGGGGTCTCTGCTGCTTAGGCAGAGTTTTATTTAGAGTCTCCGAGTATGTTTTTGTGTGTTTATGTGTTTGGTCTGCTGATGCTATAGGTCTATGTGACAATGGAGTCGTGGTGTGTGTGGTTACCTTCTCCTCCTGATAGACTGTGCCAGTCATGGGTCTAGAGAGCTCAGCCTCCAGTTTGTCTATATAGTTGCATCTCTCACAAATATCTGAGTTTGTTGGGAGGAGTAAGGGTTGTCTGTGTACATAAGGCAGTTGTAACATTGCCTCAAAATCCCCATATTCACCAGCTGGACTGGAGAGTACACTCGAAACCGACCTTAGGACATGTCAAGATGTTATGATGAAATACTTTTTTGACTGATCAAAAAAGGATCAGTAGGGTGTTAAGTGTGTAAAAGAGTATAACACGGGTTTAGTGCCTATGTTTGTTGCTGTTTTGTAAGATTATCTGTGAATGAATCCAGACAGAACTATGACACTTCCTTCAGCTATGTCATAAATAGCAATGTACACTCATATATGTCCTGAGTCAGGGCCAACTGTAAATGACTGACAATGCCAACATCCTGTTACACAAGCCCATACATACAAAGCCACCTCCCACTGACAAAAGGCCCTATCATCATGCCAGGAGATATCACATGTAGAATGGGTAAACAGCCCCTTCCAAAGCTGAAAACATGGCATTGATTGGGTTACATTGTTTCCCTATATGTGTCATAAGTGAGCTGCAGAACAAACAGACCCTTCACCTGAACAGTCTGTTGAGCCTTACTCTCTCTACAGGATATGAAACCGTTGAATGGATTATAGCAACATATGGCACACTCCACAAGTGTCAGTGCACAACAGACCATGGGAACTATAGTCTTATATGCCTATGACGTCTGATCTGCAAGGCCATGGGGTCCATCATGATTGAAGTCATAAACAGAGCTATTAGAAGCCGACAAACACACAACCCTACCAACTTTGGTCTGTTCATGGGCAGATCATGGTTCCCAAACTGCTAGACTGTTTGCAAGGCAGCCACCCAGGTCAGACATCACAGAAATGAGCTACAGACATCCCACATAGACCTTGAATAGCCCTTTTCAAATATCCCAGACACATGTCGTATCCACAAAATCAACACGCTGTGCATAAATATGTATTGTCATATGATGGATTGGCAACTGATCCACAGATAGACCACACAAGGTAAGAATTGTGGAGTCCTGTTTAAGCTGTTAACACCTGCTATCCCCATGGTGCAGTCCTGGGATTGCATAAAACAAAGTGCACACACATTACCATGTCTAGTCTGATGATGTCAGCATCCTACAAATATAGCAGTGGAAATAAAAATCCCAGTGAAGCATGTAGCGTGTCATGTTAATGTGTATGTCTCTAGTGTCATAACATATTTAGGTAGGGATTTGAATCTTGCAGTTGCTGTGTGTGTGGGAGGTGTATGCACCTGTGTGACTTCCTTTGAGAGGAATGCCCTTTTTGGAGACTAGGGAAACACCTTAAAAGAGGTTTATTCCTCTTTAGCAAGTCTGATGATGTCAGCATCCTACAAATATAGCAGTGGAAATGGCAACCCCAGTAAAGCATATAGCGCGTCATGTTAATGCGTATGTCTCTAGTGTCATACTATAGTTAGGTAGGGGTTTGAATCCTGCAGTTGTTGAGTGTGGGGGTGTATGTGTCTGTGTGACTTCCTTTGAGAGGAATGCCCTTTTCAGAGACTAGAGAAACACCTTATTTTATTTATTAATAAACTTAGGTTTATTCCTCTTTGGCAAGTCTGATGATGTCAGCATCCTACACATATAGCAGTGGAAATGAAAACCCCCGTAAAGCATAGACCATGTCATGTTAATGCATATGTCTCTAATATCATAACATAGTTAGGTAGGGGTTTGAATGCTGCAGTTGCTGAGTGTGGGTGTGTGTGATACTGTTGGTCAATACAGTGTGGGTTTTGCTTTTACTACGGTATGACATATCAGGATAAAAACAGTATGTGCATTGCAAACATCAGGTATCTGTGTGGCAAATAAATATGTGTACATTTGACCTCAATTAGTACATAGTTGTGAAGCCTGCATACTACATGAATACATTTGTTACCTTTGACAGATTGTGCCGCTGCTTCTCAGATCATAGGCCACCAATGTATGTATGTGACAAGGCCGGCCATTGTAGTGATCTGTGGCCAAGGTCATCTGTGTCACACACACCCATGACAGTTTCTATAGACTAGTGTGAGTGAGGGTACATGCCTGGGGTATATGTCAGACATGTTTATACACAACAAAGTCTGGCAATAATGGACAGTCTTTATAGGTGTACAACAGCCTTGTGGATATGCATACAGGCCCCTAATTTCTTATGTGATACACCAAGGAACTTCACAATACCTTTGGATATGTGGGTACCAAAGGATAGATGACATAACACTTGGCTGTATGTACACATCGGTACCCGACATACATGTTGGGGACTACCACCTATGTGGTTCTGTCGGGATACTATGTATAGTAAATGTGGATGACTATGTTATAGTTGGCTTAGAGCTATACAGCATGGGTTGGACAACAGGTATCTGTCTGTATGATACCCTTGTGTAGGATATGTGTCCCATCCAGAGAATGCATTGTAGGCCACTGCATGCATTTCCAGATGTGGATGGACATATCCCTAGTGTGTTTGCATGTACCTAAGAGGGCTATATGCCAAACAGGTGTGGTCCCAAGAACGGGTGGCGGTTAATACCACAGGTTACTGTTATAGTATAGTACCGGAAGGATCTAACTGTTACTGAGTTCCCTACATCCATGTGTCAGTTGTTAGGACATCATCTAATGATTGGTTATAGTCAGGATATTGAGGTTGTGTATACTACCAGAATGCAAAACATTGACAGATAGTAACAGTATCACCCACAGCATAGTGTCAAACCATGTCATACACACATGTGTACCCATTTTAGAGCATATCTGTAGTAGAATGCATACTGGCCACCGAGAGATACTATGAGAAGTTAACACTGTGTAATACAGGGTATGTCACACGTCCCATGTGTCCACTATGGACGTACATGCAGACAGTGCACCCCCACCATGTTCACAGATGTACACCTGCTAATCTGCACTGCACACATCACACACGCACTGTCCACTCACTAGCACATGCTGGCAACACTACACACTTCAGCCAAGTGGCACATGGGCGGACAATACATACTCAGACTTAACACTGGTGTAAATAATACTACATTGACAATCATAGCTTTGATGCATCATGCCTGCTCAGATATACCTACAAGGATATCATTACACTTTCCTGTTGACAACATGCTAACATTACTACACTGCTATAATGTCACCCTGTGCATCAGCACCATGTTAGCCTGTTCCTGCATCAATGTTACAGATGACAGGAGGTGGCACAGGTTTCATCATATGCACAGGGTGTGTTGTTGGTTTGCCAGAGCCTGACATTGACCCATCCAATTGACATGTATGTGTGTGTGTGTGTGTGTGTGTGTGTGTGTGTGTGTGTGTGTGTGTGAGGGACAAGAGTACAGCATGGGCCAATGTTGATGTAATGTGTGTGTATGTGTGAGCCCTAGGTGTTTGGTTTATGTGTGTGTGTCTGCATACACACAGCTCCACCATGTGGCTGCCATATACAAGAGGTTGTGGGACAGCCACAGACTGTACCTGCCAGGCTGTACAGATCATGAACACATGAACACATGAACACATGCACACATGCACACATGAACACATGCACACATGCACACATGAACACATGAATACATGCACACATGCACACAAATACACTCCTCACTACAGCAGATACACACACACACACACACACACACACACACACACACACACACACACACACACACACACACACACCAGCAATCCAAAACATACTCAATAGTGGTTGAAGGTGGGTGACAGTATCACAAGGCAAACAGTCACCTCACACGTGTCAGCATGCAGAATATGTGTTGCTGAAGACCATGCAGTGCGAGTGTAGACAGCCCTAGTTAATAACAGTATACATGGCTTTGATGCATGTGTGTAGTTGTTCAGTGATTGGCTACACCCTGGAGCACAATGTGTACAAGGACACAACATTGCTGTGCAAGTATTATAAGCTCTGCAATGTCCTCTGCACCATCACTCACAGGTATACATACCATGGCTGCATGTGTTATCTCTGTGTCACATAGATTTCCATATCTGATTACAGTGTCTGTAGCAGATAATTGTGGACACAGGTGTAGCACATGCATGCTATGTACACACACGGGATGAGTGGTGCATGTATACGTGATGGAATACCAATGCTCGACATGGCCATTGTACAGTGGTTATGGTGAGTGTGGGACATATTGCAGACATGCCAGTGCCAACCATGACATGGCATGCTACATGAATGCAACAGTAAACATCACACATACCCAATGTGTGTCATGTGATCTATACACCCAATAGCATTCCAGGACATATATGCGTCACTTTGTACAGATGGCGACTGCTATGCATATTGTGTATAGTTGCATATGTTTGCACACACACATGTTATTCATATTGTATATAGGTGCATATGTTTGCACACATACAACATTGAGGTGCAAATCAATGACTGCTATGTGTAGTACTGTGGTCACTGTAACTGGATGGGGTGTAGTACCATGAGCCATCATCATGCATCATGTGGTCGCTCAAGGCTACTAATGTGTGACAGACCACCGCCTAGCATGCTGTACCTGAACTGCAGTGCCGTGGCTACATTCACAATTACATAGCCACTTTGTACATGGGTGTGTGAGGTGCCTAACATGACTGCATTATGTGTTGAGTGTTGCACAGTCCCATGATAGGCCTTTACCCCTCAGGTATATCATGTGTGTTGTGTGGATGACATGTGGGATACTGAAGTGTGACCTTACAGTGGGTGCATGGTTATCCCATGTGTAGCATGTTGAGGTGTACTGCGTATGGCAAACATATTATATTGTGTACATGTGTATCAACTATGCCTATCCAATGTGCAGTACGGTGTTGCCACAATTGTGTCTGATGCTCTGTGTATTGCATGTGATTGAGGCAGCTACTGACATTACTGAGATGTGCAATGTCTCACAGCAAACATGCACAGCATGCATTATGCATAGGTGTGTTACATGTACATGGCCTACACCTCACCTATGACATGCACATTTCATTACCAATATTAAAGTTATAACACACTCACCAGCATGGATCGTCTGCCCTGCTGTCACACCAGAGGGACCTACAAAAATATGAGATAGTTTGTCAGTGGCCACAACTGTGGCATTGCTACTGTGGGTTTGCTAAATTACAGTAGAACAACAGTCGACAGTCACAGGTGTACAGATAATATTCCAAATATCAGTATTGCACAACACTAGGCAGAACAACTGCTAAACACACAGTACACATCTCACATATGCATAATCTAACAATACATGTAACAGTAGTCTACAGATAGGGCATGTTACCTGCACGCTCCATGTCAACATGCTGGGTGGCTCCGGCCTCCATGACGACACATGTCTGTTGCAGTTGCTGTTGTTGACCAGAAGCCACCACGCTTAGGAGCAGCTCATCCACTCTGGTGAGGGGGGGATGAATGGCCACCCCACCACCTGTGGCAAGCTATTGTCTATGGATATCAGATGCACGCCACTGGACATGTCTAATTAAATCACTGCAGTGATGGCGTACCTGCTCATATGTCCAGTTATGCATGCCTATGTCATTTACCCGACGAACAAGATCTTGCCACAGTGCAGTCCGCTCATGCTGGTGCTGGCTGCTTCTGGAAAACAGCAGGGAGTAGTGCTGCACCAGGCTGTGGTGGATTTCCTGTTCCTCCACTGCTGTGTAACAGGGATTACGTTGGTGGGCCATCACCCTGAAAGAGAAATGAACAATATGTGTGAGCGAGTCATGTGGCACACTTTACACTCTTAACTACAGATATCACTTAACTGCCATATATAGCATCTGTTTGTCTGTCAGAGGATACACACGTTCAATACCACATATTGGTGCTCAGGCCACAACTGACTGACAGTGCCTGGCACACTCTATATATCAAACCACTATACACCAGTACCTGGCACACTGTTTGTGACACAATGCACAACCTCGCCACAGGGGTATATATCAAGCTAATGTATGAAGAAAGATGTCATCCATTGCAATGAATGTAAAGTACAGTTACAGTATTACCAGTAAACCACCCTAGTCATTGATGCCATACCCCTGCCTAACATATGTGCACAGTTAATATAGGTGGCATACTGTTGTAACAGAGTATATATGTTGCTAGATACACACGTATACCCTGTAATACATATATGATTGCGGGCAAGGTACAGGCATAATTACACACACATCAGACATACATACAACACACAAATGTATGCCAACCCAGATGAGCTTTACCTGTGTACCATACAGTACTGTGTGCCACTACTTACAAAACCTTATGCCTGAGGTATGTAATCTCTGCAGACTACAGGAAACACACAAGACAGTGTTTCCAAGCAATGTGAACATACACCATACTGTGCTGTTTAGGCCTACAGCTTCAGGTAGTACTACAGTTCATATGAAAGTTTGAATCACCAGCAGTACCACGCACTAAGCATACATGTATTGCTTTAGCCTACAATGGGACAACACAGTTGTCAACAAGGAACTACGTCACAACGTATGCCATACTACTATGTCTGCCTAGCAATAACATACACATCTTTTGCTGGCCTCACAGCTAGGACACAAACTACCATGACAGAAACAAATTCACACTAAGCTATCACACCTTTACAGACCTTGCACACATTCACTGTCACACTCATTCAACCTCACATAGCAGGTATTGCACTGAGTATATGTGTGTGTGCATCGTGTCATATGTAGGTAATATGCTATTGGCCCTAGGGCCTAGAGCAACCTAGCCATATGCTACCCTGGCCTTTGACACACATGTAATTTGATTTCACTTGCCCCTGTCAACCAGAACCACAGAGGTGATTGACAGGGTGTATTACCTATCTCCCAAACAATCAGCAGGGGTATTTATGACAACTGCTAATGAGGAGCCTTGTTTGTTATTGATAGGTGGTTTATTCCAGAGTATGGCATATCTCTGAGATAGGAACCTATCCCTCCAGCATGTGCTGTTTAGTGAGCTGACAAGTTTTAGGGTCCTAGAGTGTGTAGCCTGAGGGATTGTGATATGTTGACATGGTGGTTGTCCAACAGCTATGGGTGTGTCATACCTCTGTATGTCCGGAAGAGGTCACCTCTGGGTGGGTGGTATGCAACACAGTCTAGCTGTGGTTTTGTGAGTCAGTCTGCATAGGGTATCTGTTTGAGGCCAGTATTACTCTTTGTGAGGTATGTCTGTGGCCTTTCCACTTTATTTATTTATTTATTTATTTTATTTTATTTATCATTTGTTGACCGGGAAAGTCCGACTAGGTTCCAAAGAGCCTGTTTTCAGTGGAGGCCCGGGGAGAAATGCTCCAGATGCATGTCTTTGGAATTGCACTTTGCACTTGCTGTAGTTGTCATGGGAGGCACATACCACATGGGGCATTGTGATGAGTAGAGGGGAACACTGACCTATATTTCCCTAGATGACACACCTTTTGTGATGACACGTACCACGTAGACAGATTACAAGACTAGTGTAGTATATCCAACAATGTCCATGAACTCCATGCCACCATAGACTTGTACTCCCCAGATATAGTCATCCTGACAGAAACCTGGCTAAAACCTCACATTACCAGTGAGCAAATACTCCCTACAGGTTATGGCATACTAAGAGTAGACCAGCTAAACAAAAAAGGAGGTGGTGTAGCTATAATATTTAAACAACATCTAAACATCCAGATCTTAAAATCATCAGCTCCACAAATAGGCAATGAAGAAATAATATATACCAACCTCAAAATTAACTAAAACAAAACTATCAACATAATTGGATGCTACTTCCCACCTGGCCAAAACATCCCTCCCCTAGAAAACCTCCTCAGCTGGTCTATCCACCATCTCCCCCAAGAAACTATCATCTTAGGTGATTTCATTATTGACTGGCAATCCTGTTCTGGCAACAATCCAACCCATCATGTACACCTTCATGGCTTCACTCAACTAGTCCAGTCACCAACCAGGATAAATAAAAACTCCACCAAGCACACTACCCTGGATTGGATACTAGTCAGTAAGAGCCCCCAGTCATATATAATAGGCTGCTTATCAGATAGCCTCAGTGATCAGTCCCCAACATTCCTACTCAAAAAATTACCTATACCAAGCTAAACCTGTCATCTACCATCAAATACGTAAAAAACTAAACTTTAACCCACTCACATTCATCTCATCCCTCAAAGAATGTAACTGGCATCCTCTAAAGTACCTCAGTCTAGATGATGCAGTTGAATTTTTTAATACTACCTTCCTGAACATCCTTAATTACCATGTCCCCATAAGATTCTCCAGAACCAAAGCACAACCTTCCCCATGGCTACAGAAAACCACCAAGTCAGAAATGAAAAACAGGGATAAAGCCTGGGAGCACTGGCGCAAAATCAAAACCCCCTCAGCTAGAAAGAAATTCCTAGAACTATGCAATAGAGTCAAAAAGCTAATAAAACAGGACACATCCCAATATTACCAGTCTGACCTAGACTCCTCACAACACAGCCTCAAACAATTCTGGTCCTCCATAAACTCCATCCTCCACCCAGGTAAAGTCAGTACCCCTCCTCCTAACATCCCTCACTCCTCAGAAAATATTGCTACCTCATTCAACACACACTTCACCCAAACCATACTATCACTAGCTAAACAACACAACCCCCCTCCCCTCCAACCCACACCTTCAACTAGTAATCTCCCCACTGCCTTCTCTTTTTCTCCTGTACCTACCTCCAACATAAAAAAACTCTTAACTAAACTTAAACCCACCAAAATAGCAGCAGACAGCCTCCCAAGTGAATACCTACAAATTGCAGCTGATGCTCTGTCCTACCCAGTATCCATCTTGATTAACCAATCTCTGTCAGAAAGTTACGTTCCCACACTGTGGAAAGTATCACATATAATTCCCCTCCACAAAGGCGGACCCTCCACAGAACTAACCAATTACCGTCCCATAGCTATTCTCTCTCCACTCTCCAAAATACTAGAGAGATGCATACACTCTCAGGTCTCAGACTACCTCCTTACTAACAACCTCCTTTCCAGTACTCAGCATGGTTTCCAACCAAACCATAGCACCACCACTGCTTTACTCTCCTTTACTAACACTATCCTTAAGCATAAAAACAATGGCTATCTTTCCTCTGCTACTTTGCTAGACCTATCTAAAGCATTTGACATGGTCCCACACAAACAACTTATCTCTGTCCTCAATAACCTATCCTTCGCACAATCGGTCACCAACTGGTTTCAGAGTTACCTGTCTGACTGCCAACAATCCATTGTATGGCAGAATGACATATCTCCCCAACTACCTGTCTCCATAGGGGTTCCACAAGGATCCATCCTTGGACCCCTACTCTTCTCTGTTTACACCAATAATCTAGCCTCTGCCACCAAACATGGCACACTCGTACAATATGCAGATGACTCGACCATCATCTGCTCAGCCCAGTCCCTACCAAAACTGCAAAAAGTCACACAGGGAGCCTTTTCCTCTGTTGAAACATGGTTATCCGATGCCCGATTAATACTCAACCCAAACAAAACTAAACTACTCTTCTTCCAACCCACCAGACATACTCAAAACACCTCTCACTTTAACATCACGGCAAAAGACAACACCACTATATACCCAACTGAACACACCAAATTGCTAGGAGTGGAAATAGACAATAAACTAAAATTTGACATTCGCATATCCATGACTATAAAAAAAGTCCACAAAAAACTTGGAGCGTTATACAGAAATAAGCAATTTCTCACCAAAGCAGCAAAGATTTCAATAGCAAATTCCCACCTTATCTCCACCCTACTTTATGCCTCTCCAATATATACCAACCTAAGGCAATGTGATCTAAACAAGCTAGAGACCTGCTACAACAAAATTGCCAAATTCGCCACAGGGGCATCCTACCGTAGTCACCAATGTCTCTCACTTGCTGAACTGGGCTGGCTTGAACTCCCTCACCTCCTTCAGTGGTATCAACTCTCAGTCGCCCACAAACTAGTAAACCATCCACTAAATGTCCCATCCCTCCAGAATCTACTCCAACCTTATCGCATCACCAGACCACTAAGATTCAGCAGCAAAAATCACTTGCAGATCACTAAAGCCAATAACTCTGCTGGTGAAGCACTATTCTCTTGCACCATAGCCAAATTATGGAACTCACTCCCACCCACAATTACCTCCATACCATCAAGGACCCACTTCAAAACTTTACTAAAAGCGCAATGAAAAAATATGCTGGTTATGCCCTTGCAACTCCCACTCTAATATCATCCACCCCATCCAACCACTACCTCTCTTTCCACTCCACTAACTACCTTGATTATAGCAAGCTCAGATGCTCATAAGCCAGTACTTATTATACAGCACAAAGTTCTTCTTCTTGTAACATTTGTTAATGTCTGGTATGCACTTCACAGATAAAGATTCTAGTTGTCTACTGATGTACTATGTTCTTCATCTGTAAATAAGTTGTAAGTAATTGCTATGTAAATTGTTAATCACTATGTAATCCAATGTAAATACTGTCTGTTTATTTTAACTGTGGAGCTTTTCTCCCGGCCTCTGCTGAAAATGGACCTACGTCCAGTCGGACACTCCCGGTCAACAAATTTAAATAAATAAATAAATAAGAGTGTGGCACTGTGATTATCAAAGGGGAGGCTACTGTCCACCTGTGTCCCATGTTTCCTTATCGCACCTTCAGTGTTAGGTAGACTACCACCTATGTGGTAGTAAATGGGTACAGTGTTTTGGAAAAGAGGGATGGCACTGCAGTATCGACACTGGTCTTCAGTCCATGCCTTGGTCACCAGGCACCTGTTGCAGTACGTATGACCCCGTGTCTCTCTCTCTCTCTCTATACATAGATATATATATATATATATATATATATATATATATATATATATATATATATATATACATACATCTAAACATCCATTGCTGTACATATAGATGTACATATAGGCACATACACAGTCCACCTTTCATGGTGGGGATATCAATTATGCGACAGTTGTGAGATATAGTTATGTAATGATATTGCACAGTGTTGTGCAGAATGCATTTTGGTGTCCTCAGCCCATGTAGCTTTAGCAGGCCTCACTGGCTGTATCACAGCAGATCTGACAAATCAGTCCCACAGTGTTAAACCACCACATGACATATACCAGCACTGCATGCTGTTTTCTATGCCACACACTACAACCTACATAGATATATGCACATAACAACCTTCAACAACATATATATGTCCACCCTTCACTAACAGTTGCAGTATGTCCCTTGACCTATGCACATGTGCAGATACATATAGATACGTACTGCTACCACATATGGATGATTCACAGTATGTAGAGTACTCTTCAAGAACATCTACTACATGCCGGCAAATACATATGTGTTACATACCTCACCTTTGTATTTCTCTGCTCCATCTGTTGTTACTGTTTTTTTTTTTTTTGGGTGGATTTCTCTGTTTCTGTCTCTTTTGTCTGTGTCTCTGTCTCTCTCTCACTCTCTCTCTCTCTCTCTCTCTGTTCTTGCAATGATATTATTGCATGTGTGGACAGCAGGTGCAGCCTGCTTTTCTAGGTATCTGCAAATGTGCATGTGACGGCCTCTGCACCAATTGGTGCCCACCATTTAGTAATTGCATGCAGCCTGCTGTGTGGTAATTGTAGTACTCACTGTGATTGCAGCCCACTGCTATAAAATGCTAGGTTAGGTAGGCGTAGCCCTTTCAGCTTTCCAAGGTGGGGCCCATGCTTGTTTGCTCTGGACACCGTTGTGTCAGTCAGAAGATTGGTATATGTCTCATATCTGAAGCTAGGGTTGTAGCCAGTGATATGCATGTTGTACTCAAACCTGAATGTTGCTGCTTCCAGTACACACTTCTCAGTGTAGAATTTTACTCACCCCTCCAAATGCTAACACAGGATACATGGGAGTATGTACTTTCTATTTGAATTAGACAATTAGCTGCCATTCAAAAGTAGTTATTGCAATGTATTCCTCTGGCACATGCACTGTTTGTGAACTGCTATACTGTAATTATTAAGTTACTCACTTCTGAACAGTTTGTGGTTTGTTTGTGTTGACATTAGCACAGGCTGCTCAATTCTAGATTTCCAAATCTATTATTTTATTTAATGTACCTGTACCCGACTGTGTGCCAAGAACAAAATATGTAATCTTATGGACTCTCATAGCTATTGCAAGGAAGAACATTACATCAAACTGGAAATCCAAAGCTTCTCCAACTTTTAAGCAATTCATGAATATGGTGTCAGCAGTATCGCAATTGGAAATGAACACTATTAAAGGAACAACTGAAAGAACTACATCATTATACGTAGCATGGCAAAAAGTAACTGAAATACTGGAGAATAATGACTGCAGCAGATTATAATCAGGAAACAATTGTATAGAAAGTCAATTATATGTCAACAATAGACACCCTTGTAAATACTTTATTTTGCTTTTAATGTTTGATATCTGTTTAGAGGTTTTAGCCTACCGTTTTAAATAATTTGTAAATACTTCACTGTCATAAATAACCTGCATTCATGTTTTCTTGTTTTTGGAAATGAATAAAAATATTTAAAAAAAAAAGACAACTGGACATATTTCAGTACTGAGTATGCCTACTTATACCCTTGGTTTTGCCTGAATACACAGGTATATAGTACTTTTGGGTAGGGGTGCAGAACTGAAGAGAGCATTATTTATTATTGTGTGATGTTTATCTTGCTGAACATACAGGGTTGCTGTGTACCTGTTAGTCTATCAAGACAAGTAGTCTGTCTGCGTAGCTCCCACCTGTGGACATATCCAGATGGTAGCCAGAGGTTAGCCTATTATTCTTTGACTGTGCACCACATCAGTCTTTTCAGCACTGGAACGATGACATTGTCACAGTTGGTTGCTAGCAGTACATGGCTACATCCTTTGATATTTCTGTGTTGTACTGCTACATAAGGGCATACTTGTGGAACTCCTTCCAAAGCTATTTGCAGAGTATGCAACAGCAGAAATGCTGATATGCCTGTGCATTTCTGCCTCTGCCAGGCCTCAGATCCTCTCAGGTATATATTTGAACAGCCTCAGGGAAAGGTACATATAAGTGAGATACACCTGTACTATATTACAGACATATTTCAGTTGCGACTTAGAGGGAATCGGAACATATGTATTACAACACCTTTTCTGACGTGCAAGCAGTGTCTATTCTCACTTATTGACATTATTCATTAAGTGTGATTCCCCACTTTTCTGCCTAATGTTAGTACTTTTCAGAGGGATTCAGAGGGGCACAGCTAACATTTGTTTATGAATCAGGGACATCCCTGTAAAGCAGTCACAGTTGGGAAGTCTGTCCTCTGCCCTATTCAAATATGCCAGTGTTTATCCTGGTCAGATACTGTGTGGGGTTTTAAGGTGCTACTGTAACATTATTCCCTTCTAGAATGGCTGGTTCTCTTTTCACAGTCATGTCATGCAATTCCACAACAACTGCTGGCAAAGACCCACAGAACAAGATTTGTGTTATGGCATTCCTATTTTCCCTTTACATTCCCTCATTGTAATGCATGATATATTTATTTCAGCACCAAGTTATTGTATATCTGCTGTGGCTTAGTGGTACTTTATGCAGTCTAGTGTGTCCAATGTCTGGGGTTCAAGACTGACAGAGGTGTTTTATTTTGCTGCTGAGCAGAACAAAGGCCCTGACATACAGAGTGACTAAGGCACTTTTAAGCAGTTGTAAGTGGGTTTGCGTGGGTTTGCGCTGCACTTAGCAATACTAAGCTAAGCGCACACATGCGCACACTGGTGCAAACCTGCTAACTACTGCTTAAAGGTGCTTACTCCCGCTAACCCCCGCGCTAATTTCTTTGAAAGAAAAGAAAATGGGGAGATAGGAAAGTGGTGAAAAAGGGGGCATAAAGAGGGAAAGACAGTAGGGAAACCAGCTCGGGATGTGCAGGATGGGTGTAGGGAAGGTCTATAGCTGCTCATTTCTTTACCAGCAACAGCTGTGCATATGCAATAAATTTGGAGTGAAATTTGGAACCTTCCACCACTGAGAGAGGGGTGAGGACAACAAAGTATGTTGTACTACCAATTATAATTATCAGTTTACATGTCCAGCGGACATGTGTGTGAAATGGGCAGCTATGTATGGGGCGTAATTTTCTGTGGGAACAGATTGCCCTTTTTTTTTTCAGGTGAGAGTGGAAAGTGAGGTAGAGGAAGTAGGTATATTTGGGGAGGTAGGTTGGGGAGGTAAACAGACAAGAAAAATAAGATGCATACAGGGGCGGAATATGACACATGGGGTGGGTGTACACAAGTGACGGGGACGGATGTTTGGAAATCACAAGCCCATGAGCCCACAGATGGTAAGAGTGGAACTGAGATCCCCACCCATGGGCAGTCACCACTGCACCTTCACAGCCTGAGGGTGGTTGTGCTGGGGGCTGTGTAGGAGTGGCAGGCTCACCCGAGAGTCGTGCCACTCTCGCCTCGAGCTGGCGTAGGGGATCAGCGACTGAACACTGGATCTCCCTATGCACCACAGTTCTGACTCTTCGGAGGGTGACAGGTGGCCCTTCTCCACCCACGCTTGCACAGGAGGGGTGAGCCCCATCCCCTGCAGTGCTTCCACCTGAAGGTGGCACAGGACCAATGGAGGAGGGGAGCCCGGGCTGGGCACCGGACCTGCTGGTGCCAGGTGCAATTGCCAGCTGAGGAGGGACAGGTGGGTCTGCTGGGACCGGCCTTCCCATACGTTCTGTGTTTAGGTGTATTTAATTACAACATAGACAACAGCATTCCAAATTAGTTGTAACAGCATGCAATAATATTCCTATTAACCCAACACACCAGGGCTCCAACAGTTGAACAGCAAGCATAACACATGCATATATTGAATGACAGTGGACATTCCAACAGCATGCAGGGATGATTGGTTGCAACAGGCCACCAAGATTGGGGTGTTTGAACAGGGCACATGCATCAAAGTTCATGCAGATATTTATAGAACAATGGGACATATGTCACAACAAATGTTGTGAGATTAGACATACCCATTGAGGTGTGGAATTGCATTGTTTATGCACATACAGTGGGGTGTAAAAAGATACCTCTATTAACATCTTATAAGTACTTTTAGTCTACAGTACATTCCTATTGACTGCAGGTGTATATCCCCTACATGTATTATTACACTTGGCAATGTGCATTAGGTTGTGTAATGGGTTTGGCTAGTTCATTATATACCTGATCTATATCTGACATACTAACTGTCCAAGATGCAGATGTTACTGCTACATACTTATACATTTTATGTATATTTTTATATCTACATATCTGGATGTGTTCACATGACATTTTCTGTTACATTTCTACAGAAACCTACATTTCATGTAGCACAATCACATTTCTGGGGTACACGTTAACAAGCTACTCATGTGCCAGATTTACCTATGCATGCCAGCCAATTACCAACTGTTGAGGACTGTATATATGCTTCACAACTACTGGCACTTCCTTCATCCACTTTATATGGGACTGTGGATTGTCAGCACTTAATACAACAGTACTATTTATAAAATGCAAGGGTACAACAACATTTCAAAGTAAGTGACACAGACACACTCCAAGTATTATACCTTTATTAATCACATTACACACTTTTCTACAGGCTCTATCTCATTTATTTGATATTACAGTGCATACAGAAGACTTATTCAAGATGTAGTATACCTTAATTAATAGGTTACAACACTCTTTTACAGGCTCGCTCACTTATGTTATATAACAGTACATGCAGGCATATTATTTGGGGCTTATTTGACCTTTATTAATGAGTTACCACACTCTTTTTCTGGCTCACTCACTTATGTTATATAACAGTACATGCAGAGATATTTATTCTGGACTTCTTTTACCTTTATTAATGGGTTACTACACTCTTTTTCTGGCTCTCTGACTTATTTTATATAACAGAACATGCAGAGGCATTATTCAGGGCATTTTATGCCTTTATTATGGAGCTACAACACATTTTTTCCAGGCTCTCTCACCTATTTTAAATAACAATACATGTAGAAGAATTACTAACCTGCCTGGTGGCGCAGCCTTAGCAGCCTATCTGCATAGGCTTGCTGATTCGCAGCACGGTCACCTGCAGCTGTGGAGTAAATGAAGGGATATTGAGACATACATATCCATTATATAGACTAAATTAGCACATCCAACATACTTCATTCCATGGCTACCTACTCAGTGGTGGGGCATCTCGCATGTCATGGGCCTCCTGGATCCATTGGTTCAGTAGGTCCTGCTTCCATCTCTTCAGGTCTGCATGATGGTGACGGACCTGCTCATCAGTCCGAGAGATGCCTGTGGCACTGGAGAGATCATGAGCTAACCGGTTCCAAGCCTTTGTTTTGTACTCCTTCCTTTGGAACTGGCCCTTGACTTGATGGTGGACAAGGAGCCAAACCATGCATTTCGACTCCTCGATTCCCCAGCGTTGTGCTCTAAAGCGAATACCCTCTCCAGCACCAGACATTCTGACTACAGATGGCAGCTACAATCAGTTATGGCGAGTATTGCCGCCTATGGAGCTTAAATATGCTGAATTTCCCAAACTTTTTGGTGATTGGCCATTTTTGAAATTTCTCGGCTGACTGCAGACCAGCTTAGCAATGGTTAATCTTCC
The DNA here is from genome assembly GCF_019279795.1 of Protopterus annectens. NCBI lineage: Eukaryota > Metazoa > Chordata > Ceratodontiformes > Protopteridae > Protopterus > Protopterus annectens. The sequence goes on along the minus strand of NC_056734.1, from coordinate 615,575,011 downwards.
ATTTATTAATATATGTATGTTAACAGTACATATTTATCCTAATCTGTTATGGCTTAGTGGTTCAGTGCTTTGACTATGGTGCATAGTGTCCCAGGTTCGAACCTTGTCATTGCTTTTTATTTTACAACTGTCCAGACAGGCTAGGAGGTGTGGCTGTGTTTAGCTGACTTTGCTCCACGTTAAGCCATGTTGCCCTGCAGTGCGCTGGTTAGCGCGGTGCACAGCTCCACGCAAACCTATTGTGCTAGGTAAAGCACTGCTTAGCTATGGGCAACTATATTGCGCTTGGTAAAGCGCTGCCTAGCTATGGGCAACTATATTGAGCTTGGTAAAGTGCTGCCTAGCTATGGGCAACTTTATTGCCCTGGGTAATATGCTGCTTAGCTACGTACATTTAGATGTCAGGATCCTTCTTATATGTAAATAATATACTTTTTGTTCACTGATACATAGGCCATTTCAATGCATTTTAGTAAAATTTTATTTATATATGTCAGGAATTATTTCATATACTACTTTAAAACATGAAATAGGGGTGTGGTGGGACTCGAACCATGACTGCCTCCTCTTTGGGTGAAGTCTCTACCACTACACTATTGCTATTTGGCTTAATTTGCATAAATAGTTCTTATATGCTCTTCTATGTCAAAATTGCTAACTGTGGCTAAGTAATGGGCACACCCGCACAAACACGCGCAAATACGGGCAGCTATATCGGGAATTATAAAAAAAATAAATACAAATTTTACATTTTGCAATTTGAAAGGGGTTTAGTATATGGGGATGTGTAATGTTGGGTTTGTTGACATTTGAGCGGACTCGCTCATGTGTGTTGATGTTTCTCAAATCTGACTCTTGCAGGGGCATGGACCTTCGCACTACTCGGCAGTTTGACACACCCCCTGCCTTCCTGCATGGTCCGTGTTAGACTTGAGGATGAGTCAGCGTGCCCTCATGAATATGCATGGCACGCTGACGTCATACCGTTCAACTGCAGTTTCCGTGTAAGACTTATTTAGTCTTACACGGAGGATTACTGAATCCGGGGGAATTATCTATTTTTTGAGAAGGAATGACTTATCTTAACTCATTAACACCTATGTGGTAGGAGTATCACATCTCTATCATCTTACTTGCATGACAGGGAATTTTCTGAAAAATAAACGTAAAAAGCGTAATATAAACAAATGTAAATATTTTGTGAACAATACAAGCTGCTAAAACTGTTCAAATAGCAATGCTACCAGTAAGAAGTATTCATTAAGTGATAATAGTTTGTTCATAGTCTTTCCCTAAATATTATAATGTACTCAAAATGATAATTGCATTTTTTGCTAAACTTTCACAAAGACAATTGTCATATCTTGGAAACTGTATAACCTAGATACATGTTGTTAGAACACTTTTGTTATACAGACATAAGCTTCCACACTACAGTAATAAATCCTCTTGAGTGCATGTAGCTGTATTTCCAGTATAGTGAGATATAAATGGACAATAACAATGAATGTTTCTGTTTCACACTGTGGCATTTTACACCATACCCCTCAATATCATGTAGGTCTCTCAGTTACGAAAATATGAAAATATGAATAATAAGTGGGAAACAGGGATTCATTTATGTGCTGCAGGACATCCTAAATTAATAACCTTAGTGTAATTTTATTAATTAGGTTACTTCATTAAAGAAGTCACGTCCAACAAAGGTCTAGATACCATAAGGCAGTATGAGTGTTAAATGGAGGTATACAAAAAGGCATTATAGACTTGAATGAGTGAAGAAGAAAGAAAGAAAAGAAAGCTACCGCCAGTTGAGACTATTGTTTCATTCCTTGACCGTACACAGCAGAGTTAATACTTGAAACACAGCTCACACTACATTTTTGTTTATCTGAGAAACATTACCTCTCCCATTTTAATTTCTAAGTCTAAAGTAGTCAAGATTCAGTATATCTGTTTTTACTACTGGCAGTAATATGTCCACCTGAAATTTCAATTTGCAAACTGCAATGTTTAACATTATTTATTTCAAGTAAAGATTTTTCTTTGTTTGATTTTAAATGCTTGTGAAAGGTGTTTTATTTATTATTCACTTAAAATGGAACGGTGTATTAATAAATGTCTGCTTTCACAGAGTTAGTGTTTAAGCTCTTAGTTTCATATATTCATAAGTAGTTACTAGTCATGCATGTCTAGTAGACCTTAGTGGAGCATAGCCCAGCTCCCCAACTGCCCCACTGCACTGTATGACTTGTTGAAGGTCACCCAGACAAATAAAGGCTGAGGGAATAAAACCTAGGACTACAGGCATCAGTTCATGAACAGATCATCACCTTAATCCCCTATGCTACCTACATCTTGTTTATTATTTATTTATTTATTTATTTATTCCAGTTGGTGACCGGGGAGGTCCACTGGGCTCAAGAACCCGTTTTCTGTGGAGGCCCGGGGAGAAAAGCTCCACAGTACAATGTTACATCACATAATAAAAATACAGATAAAAAATACAAAAACTAAAAATACAAAGAAAAAACATGAATTACAGTCAAAAATAGGTGGAAATTCCACAAACAACTGGTAAAATGCATTCAAGAATGAAGTCATTCAAAATTAGGTGGAAATTCCACAAACAACTGGCAAAATGCATTTAAGAATGAAGTCATTCAAACTTAAGCAACTAGGATGTTAAAGAAAATTGTCCTGGAGGATGAGAGGCATAATGCATAAGGTTTGATGTAGATATATTAGTTACATTAACAATGTAAGACTATGGGGAAATTGGAAAGGTATGAAGTTTAGCCAGGAGAGAAGGAAGAGGAGAGCTTGGGAGGTATAGAATGCAGAGTGCAGTTACATTTTCTTTGAGTGTGCAGGTAGTAGTGGAGTTGTGTTTTGAAGGAGTGTAGATTGTCACAGGTCATCAGTGTAGAGGGCAGAGTATTCTATTTTTTAGCTAGGGAAATGGAGAGTAGAAGCTGACCAGCGTTTGGGTTTGTGGATGGAAATAAGGTTTTGGTGAGAAGATCTAAGGGGTCTGGGGGGTATATGGTTGAAGAATAATGGATAGTGCAGGGCAGCTGGTAGGTTGAAATATTAGTTTGTGAGCTGAGACAATTTGGAGGTAGTCTAGTTGATTAGGGAGTTCAAGCCAATTTAAAGTTTGTAGGGAGGTGCATTAATGAGAGAGGGAATTTGCCTTGGTGGTGAATTTGGAGATTTTATTGTAGCATACTTCCATTTTGGAGGTTGGGGTGGAAGACAGATTTGTAAGCAGAGAAGCACCATATAGAAGAGATGGGAAGAGATATGTAGTGGTCAAGGTCTGTCTAGTAGAGGGGGAGAGGAATTGATTGTTTCTGTACAGTAGGCCAAGTTTTATGTGGGTTTTCTTGATGTTAAGTTGGATGTGGGTATTGAATGTTAAGTGTTCATCAATGGTGACCCCTAGGAGTTTAGCAGAGGGGAATGATGTCAATGATGGAGTTGTTTAGGCTTGTAATTTTAAATGAGTTTTTTTCAGTGGGGGTGGATTTAGAGGGAGTGAATAGAAGAATCTTAGTTTTGTTAGCGTTAAGTGAGAGGTGGTTTTGGTGCATCCATTTTTCAGTGGTTGAGAAGGCAGTTTGAGTTAAAGACTTGAGTTCTGTAAGGTTGGAGGCATAGCAGATCAAAGTTGAGTCGTCTGCGTATTGGCCAATTTTAGTATTGGGAATAGCTTTGTGGAAATCATTAATGAAGATGTTAAATAGCAGAGGGCCAAGTATGGACCCTTGGGGAACTCCTGTAAGGGTGGGAAGGAAGCTGGAGGAGGCTTGGCCCCATTTCACAGCTTGAGACCTGTCTGAAATGTAGCTGGAAAACCAGGATAGAGTTTTTGGGGAGATGTTGAGGTTAGATAGATGGTTTAGTAGATGGGAGTGGGAGATGGTATCGAAAGCTTTAGATAAGTCTAATAGAACAGATGAGACTAAGTTACCAGAATCTTGAGCTGAATTGACAGAGTGTAAAAAACGAGAGAAGGGCTGTGTTGATATTATGTCCAGGGCAGAAGCCGTGTTGGGTAGGAGAGAGCAGATGGTGTTCGGTTAGGAATGGCATGAGCTGCAGGTGGATGCATTTTTCAAGAATTTTAGAGATGGGTGAGAGGATGGCTATGGGGCAGAAGTTGGAGAAGTTACAGTTTTTTCCACCTTTATGGAGTGGAAGAATAAAGGCAGAACACCATATTTTGGGTACATAGGACTCGAGTAGTGGTCTATTTATCAGGATGCTGATAGGGAGTGCAATACTGTCAGAGGCAATTTTTAAGAAGGAGGAGGGGATGTTGGCAGGGGCATTGGTGCAAGGTTTGAGTTTGGAGAGAAGTTTTTTTATAAGGTAGGTAGACACAGGTTTAAGTTCAAAGATAGGAGTTGAGGGAGGTGAGGCAGAGGAAACTTGGGCAGAAGGGGGTGGGGGATGTTGTTGGGGAAGGTTTTGGTTAACTCAGCAATAGAAGAGGTGAAGAAGGTATTGAATAGTTTGGCAATTTCTTGGTCAGATTTTATAGTATCAGGGCAGGGGTTGTTAGTTGTACCAGGCTTAAGGAGAGAGTTAATGGAATTCCAGAATTGTTTGGGTTTTTTGCATGATTTATTTGTAGATGGTTGTAGTAGTACTTTTTATCTATTATGACTTGTTTTTTGGCTAGGTTTCATAGCTGTTTGTATTAAAGTAAGAATACAGGTTGTTTATGATGGAGATAGCTTTTCCAAGATTTATCTGTTTGTTGCATGATTTTCTTAGTTTCTTTAGTTAGCCAAGGGGCAGTCTTAGCCTTAACTCTTTTAGTTCATATTGGAGATAGGGAGTTTAGGACAGTAAGGAATTTAGAGTTGAAGAAATTAACGGCTTTGTCTAGGGGTAGGGTTTTTAGTGGGTTCCAGTTGGTGATTTTGAGGGAGTCAGAGAAGGTGGAGGGGTTAAAGTTAGTTAAATTATGAGTATGTAAGAGTTTGTGGGAGAATGAGGAAGAGGAAGTAGTTCTATGGGTGAAGGCAGGGAGGTGGTCTCCTAGTGGGTCGGGAGTGACACCAGATATAGTGGTTCTGTTAGGGTGAGACGCCAGGATCCAGTCTAGGATGGAGCCTGTGAGGTTGGTTTTGTTGGGCCTGGTGGTAGAGTTAATAAGTTGTGTAAAGTTGAAGAGATTGATTGATATGGTGGGATTATGATTATTGATTTTTTGCCAGTCAATATTTACATCTCCCATTATATAGGTTTCATAATTAATATTTGAGGAGGTCCAAGAGAGGATGTCTTCCAAGGTATTGGTGTTGTTACCAGGAGGAATGTAAAGAGAGATGATGCAGATACTTTTATGGTCATTTAATTTTAGAATGCCAATTACTAGTTCAGCGTTATTAAAGGAAGGGATAGGATTTAGGAAGGGAGTGATGGATAAATGATTGGAGTAGGTTAGTGCTACACCACCACCTCTTTTATTTAGGCGGTTAGATTGGGGAGAATGAAAACCAGGGGGAAGGAATTCAGTGTCAGTTTTGTGTGGTTTTAACCAGGTTTCTGAGATGGCTACTATGTCAGGTGAATTATGGTTAAGCCAGGCATGAAAGAGAGTAATTTTATTAGCTAAGCTTTGGGCGTTGATGGTGAGGAATTTGAGGTATTTACAAATTGGTTTGTTGTTGGAGATAAGGTTATTTGTTTGAGAAATGTTTGGTCCAGGGTTGGAATGAATGTCGCCTGATAAGCAGAGGTAAGAGAGAAGGTGAATAAGTTTGTTAGGAGTGTGTTTGGTTGGGAATGGATGGTATGGGGAGGGTTTAGGTTTGTAGTATTTGGTGGGGATTTGGAAGAGTTTTAACGTAGTGAGAAAGGTGGGGTGAAAGGGAGTTAAAGAAGCAGATATATACTGTGGAAATGATTTGTAGGGTAGGGAGGTGGCGGTTGATGTGGAGGGTTTAGGTAAAGGTTGGTATAATAGGTGGTATGGTACAGAGGGAGAAGAATGAGGAGTAGGAGTAGTGTAGGGGCGGGGATTGTAGTAGGAAAAGAGAGCATCATAGAAAGTAGTTTGATTGGAGGTGAAAATAATTTGCAGGTTAGAAAGAGATAGGTAAGGTTGGTGGGTGGGAAGGAGAATCGTTAAATGAGGTATGGTTGGTGGAGGGGGGAGGTGGTTTTGGGGAAAATTGAGAGTAGTAGTCTTCTGAGGGGATTCAGTGAAGTAAGAGGGCGGGAGTAAGGGATGGCAATAAATGTAGGACCACTGGGGGAGGGTGGGAATTGGGGGCAGGGTAGAGGAGTGGAGTGAGCCCACAGGGTGAACGGAGTGGGATAGAGCAACAGGGCAGAAGAGTCCAGCTGAAAAAGTATCAGCCACTGCAGGTTGGAGCAGAGGTAAGTAGGTAGAAGTACAGTAAGACTGGGTGGAAAATAAGTAGAGTTTGAGCAACACTCGGAAAATATAAGGTAGGGAAGGTGGAGTAAAGTTAGGGGAGGTTTGGCTTTTGAAGTATTTATAGGTAAAGTTATAAATAAAATTAATAGAGTAGGAGCAGGCAAAAGGGGGAATGATGCTGCCACCTAGTGGAGAAAGGAGAAATGGCAGGCAGAGAGGATGGGGAGTAAGATAGAGCAAAAGGACAGGACCCTAAGGTAAAGGAAAATAAACAGTAAACAGAGATAAAGGGTAAGTCTTCAGAGGGGTACAGAAAAAAGGATAGGAGGCCGGAGGTCACTAAGTACCAGTGAGAGGGGAGTTGTTGTGGTCTGCGGTAGGCTGTTGAGTCGCACACACTGAGGGACCAGTTGACAAATATGGAAGTTTAGATATTTGAGTTAGATATAAGGCTACATACATTTACTGAAAAACAGTTTAGGGATTCCACACTGAGGTTCTGTTTCAAGTGAGCCCAGACTAGTGAGTAGGGAAAGTCCAGGTAAGCCGACTGAGCTTTTGCAGGAGGTAGTCTGTATGTTCGGGAGGTAGAGTGGGACCTTCAGGAGTGGAGTACTGTAAAGAGAGAGGGGAAAACAAACAAAAGTAAGTATTTGGGGTGAGAGAGGAAGAAACCAAAGTGAGTAGTAGGGAGAGAAGAGGAAGAGAAGGAATGTAGGAATAGACAGTAGGACTGTAGATTTAGAGGGATTTAGAGGGAAGTATTGAAGACAATGAGGATATATCTAGAAGAAGGGTATATGTGAGGGAGAGTTAGAAAATGGAAGGTAAAGATAGAGAAAAACAGCTATTGAGGGAGAAAGCAAGAGAAGGCAGGGAGAGAATGCAGCAGAGAAAAACCTTATGTATGCCACTATCATCAAGTACAATTCAGAGTCAAAAAAGCAGTTATGCAGTTCAGCAGAAAAATGCAGTAGTAGTAATACAATATCAATTTCAGGCAAACAGATACGTTTGAAGCAAAATTATAAAAGCATTGTACCTCTACTGATATGCAGGATAATGGCTAGGCACTTTTACATATGAGGTATATTTATATATTTATACTGTCAAAGCAAAAAATACCATACACTAAAAAAGAACAAACATTTGTTTAGGGAGTTAAAGAGGAAAAAATCCCTGGCAACCTGTCAGGCTTACGGCTAAATAATAGCTAGGCACTATTTAATTACGGCTGTTTAATAAGAGGCAAGGCAATGTAATTTAGTAGCTAAATGAGGAGAACAAGTATTGTGTAATTATTAAATAAGTAACATATGGGCGGGAATTGGAGTCAGGGGCGAAAATAAAGCTAAAAATTTAAAAGTGGAAGCTCCTGCAGCAGTCGCAGAGCTCGCAGACCCCTTAGGCACTAATAGCCTAAGTGTTTGTGTCTTCTGGCAAAAAAACAAATTAAAATATATAATTTAGAAGCTCCTGCATCACTCGCTGAGCTCACAGACCCCTTAGGCACTAACAGCCTAAGTGTCTGTGTCGAAATAAAATAAAAATTTACAATTTAGAGGCTCCTGCATCAGTCGCAGAGCTTGCAGTCCCCTTAGACACTAACAACAGTGTCTGTGACAGAATAACAATAGAAATTAAAATGTGGGAGCTCCTGCAGCATTTGCAGAGCTCACAGATCCCTTAGACATTAACAGCATACAGGAAGAAAGGTCGCTGATAAAGTGAATATCTTAGGCACTAACATTAAAGGGAAAAAAAGAAAAACTGTCACTACTAAGCATAGAGGGGTAAGTAAATGATCCCAAAGAGCTACAAAGTAGTTGTCGCAGAGCTCACAGACCCCTTAGGCACTAATAGCATACCAGAAGAGTGGTCGCTGTTGTCTGTGGCAAAAATAGAATAGAAATTAAAATGTAGGTGCTCCTGCAGCATTTGCTGAGCTCGCAGACCCCTTAGGCACTAACAGCATACCAGAAGATTGGTTGCTGATAAGTAGATGTCTTAGGCACTAATTTAAAAGAAAAAAATGGTCACCACTAAGCACAGGGGGATAAGTAAATGGTCCCAAACAGCTACGTCATAGTAGAAAGCCAGGGGAGGTAAAGAAAACGGCACCCATTTATCCCAGTAGTGCTGATACTAACACTGAAAGCAGTTCAAAGTAAATGCATTTAGATAAGCAATTAGTAAAGCAGCAGTTAAATCCTTTTAAAAGCATCAGAGCGTTTGCACAAATAAACACATTTAGTTAAAGCAATTTACGGATTGTTTTCAAAAATCAGAGCATGTGTTCATAATAAAACGCATTTAGACAAACATTAGGAAACAAGCAAGTGGTAAACTAGTTAAATCCTTTTACTAAAGTATCAGAGTATTTGTACAAAATAAACGCATTTAAATAAGCACTCTGCAGACTGTTTCTAAATATCAGAGCATTTGTTGAAATAAATGCATTTAACAGGCATTAGGCAGACTGGCAGTTAAATTCAAAACACTACAAACAACAGAGCAGAAAATTAATAGTTTCTTTCTACACAAAATAAAACATACCAAGGGGGTGAGTGAAACAGCAGCACTACCACGTAGGCAGCCCATTAGGGGGGAGTGAGGTGGTGTATCCAAATCAGGAGTTCAAGAAAAGAGGCGCCAAAAAGGTAGTGGCGTCTAGAAGTAAACTCTGAGGAGGTGGGAAGCAGAGGAGGAGGGGATAAATGAGGCAGAAGGGGCGTGCTGGGAGTTTGCTAGGGGAGAGAGAGGGGAAGGGAAGGATCAAGGAGGAGTAGAGCAACAGGGCAGAAGAATCCAGCTGAAAAAGTATCAGCCACTGCAGGTTGGAGCAGAGGTAAGTAGGTAGAAGTACAGTAAGACTGGGTAGAAAATAAGTAGAGTTTGAGCAACACTCGAAAAATATAAGGTAGGGAAGGTGGAGTAAAGTTAGGGGAGGTTTGGCTTTTGAAGTATTTAGAGGTAAAGTTATAAATAAAATTAATAGAGTAGGAGCAGGCAAAAGGGGGAATGGTGCTGCCACCTAGTGGAGAAAGGAGAAATGGCAGGCAGAGAGGATGGGGAGTAAGCTAGAGCAAAAGGACAGGACCCTAAGGTAAAGGAAAATAAACAGTAAACAGAGATAAAGGGTAAGTCTTCAAAGGGGTACAGAAAAAAGGATAGGAGGCCGGAGGTCACTAAGTACCAGTGAGAGGGGAGTTGTTGTGGTCTGCAGTAGGCTGTTGACTCGCACACACTGAGGGACCGCTTGACAAATATGGAAGTTTAGATATTTGAGTTCGGTATAAGGCTACATACATTTATGTAAAAACAGTTTAGGGATTCCACACTGAGGTTCTGTTTCAGGTGAGCCCAGACTAGTGAATAGGGAAAGTCCAGGTAAGCCGACTGAGCTTTTGCAGGAGGTAGTCAGTATATGTTCGTTCGGGAGGTAGAGCGGGACCTTCAGGAGTGGAGTAATTTACTGAAAAACAGTTTAGGGATTCCACACTGAGGTTCTGTTTCAGGTGAACCCGGACTAGTTTGCAGGGAAAGTCCAGGTAAGCCATCTGAGCTTTTGCAGGAGGTAGTCCTTATGTTTGGGAGGTAGAGCAGGACCTTCAGGAGTGGAGTAATTTATTGAAAAACAGTCTATGGATTCCACACTGAGGTTCTATTTCAGGTGAGCCCAGACTAGTGAGTAGGGGAAAGTCCAGGTAAGCTGACTGAGCTTTTGCAGGAGGTAGTCCGTATGTTCGGGAGGTAGAGCGGGACCTTCAGGAGTGGCGTAATTTACTGAAAAACAGTTTAGGGATTCCACACTGAGGTTCTGTTTCAGGTGAGTCCAGACTAGTGAGTAGGGAAAGTCCAGGTAAGCTGACTGAGCTTTTGCAGGAGGTAGTCCGTATGTTCGGGAGGTAGAGTGGGACCTTCAGGAGTGAAGTAATTTACTGAAAAACAGTTTAGGGATTCCACACTGAGGTTCTGTTTCAGGTGAGCCCAGACTAGTGAGTAGGGAAAGTCCAGGTAAGCTGACTGAGCTTTTGCAGGAGGTAGTCCGTATGTTCGGGAGGTAGAGCGGGACCTTCAGGAGTGGCGTAATTTACTGAAAAACAGTTTAGGGATTCCACACTGAGGTTCTGTTTCAGGTGAGCCCAGACTAGTGAGTAGGGAAAGTCCAGGTAAGCTGACTGAGCTTTTGCAGGAGGTAGTCTGTATGTTCGGGAGGTAGAGTGGGACCTTCAGGAGTGGAGTAATTTACTGAAAAACAGTTTAGGTATTTCACACTGAGGTTCTGTTTCAGGTGAGCCCAGACTAGTGAGTAGGGAAAGTCCAGGTAAGCCAACTGAGCTTTTGCAGGAGGTAGTCCGTATGTTCGGGAGATAGAGTGGGACCTTCAGGAGTGGAGTAATTTACTGAAAAACAGTTTAGGGATTCCACACTGAGGTTCTGTTTCAGGTGAGCCTAACATATAAATATGTTCAAGCCTTTGCTGCTATACAAATAGTTAATGAATGGCTTAACTTAAGGGCAAACAATTACTGTGTTTCTACAATGATATTGTGCAATAGCCAGTGGCAGCGTTACCATAAAGATAAGGAAGAAAATGTGGCTACAAAAGAGATATCTTTATCCTATTACAAAATATGGTGTGAGCATTTTGTATGCAAAATACAGTTGGACAAATTTCAATTACTGATTGTAAGATTGCATTGACAATACTGGGCTCCGTTTGAGATGGAGGAAATGCTGGTGATTAAGTGATTATAACTCTGATCTGTAGCTATACAGTGTAGAACTTAGCTTAACTGTGGCAGGCGCTGGCTATTACCCAAGGCAGCAAGACATTTTTACCATGTCTTCCTCATACATTATTGTTGCCATCGGTGCAGATTTAAAGTTCACGTTGTCACTTACAAGTGGCTGCAGTAGTTTGGATTGCAGTTCCATAGTCCCTGTCAATCACGTGGGAGATACCACGTTGCCACTAGTTTTCTTATGCAGTGCCACATATTGCACCACTCAGTAGAAAATTCTCTTTAAATTAATTCTTGTCCATTTACTGCAAACATACCCTCCTCAAGCCCAATTAAACTTTGACTGATGGGTCTGACGTTCCACACAAACATCCTTCTAAGTCACAAGAGTTGTAGGTGCCCTGTCTATCAGTGTTTTATATATGAAAAAGAAAATAATCCTCATAATGAAACAAGTATTACAGTTGTATTATAAATATTAGCTTTCTTACACAATATATGCACTGAATGCTTTATAATTTTCTCACTCTCCATACCTATAAATCACATTGATGGTTTTTGCATTCTTATAGTAATAATCCCTGTATTTCAAGAGCACTTGGATCCAATTCACCTACATAGTTCATATGAAAAAAAGAAAATGCTCTTGGATATTTTTTATTTTCATGCATTCATTTTTCCGGAGCACCTAAGATATCTGAACCACCACCTTCAACTTTTCCCATGTAAGCTACAGTAAAAATGTTCTTCATATTCTTCTTCTGCTAACATACTGGAAAGAATGAAATATTCTTTTAACTTTCACATTAACCCAGTCTTTATGGAGCAAGCATAGTATGCAACATTCACGTTGACATTCTGTATTTGCATTCTCCTTCTGCTACCTTGTCCTGGAAGTTGTTTCATTCCTAGGGTTCTAATCACAAACTGGGGAAAGCAGTAAACAACACTTTTGTAGGAAATCCTTGTTTACTATTCAGCATTTTTCACATAACTACAGTTTTCCTATTTTTTCTTTGCATATTTCTATCACATCATTAGTGGAAATTAAATTTAGATGTGATAGTAGTTTTGTAGCTTTGTCTTGAAAACATGATTTCAGAACTGATCTCTATGTTATCTTTTGACTGAATGTGAGAGTTTAATTACATTAATTGCTGAGGTAGAGTCATTAAGACAGAATTGAAAATCTGCATCAAAAATATTGAAACTCGGCAATGGTGTGCTATATTATTTACTGTAACGAATATAACCAAGTAGATTTTGCTTATTTTTATCTTTTTAGATGAAATTTACAAGATGATATTATTGTCATAAATCATGGCATAAATGTACTTGTTGCACCCTAATTTAAATAGTTTAATTTTCAGCTGTAAAAAATGTCATATCTAATGAAGAAAATCATGTTGGCAGTATGTCAAATTATTTTTGTACTTTCATTCATTATGTAGGATCGTTAGCATACTGTGCAGAAAAACATTTTCCAAATACAGTGAAAATCATAGACGATCAGTCGTCATCAAAACTGATGAATTTAGCTTTGCAACTTGTAGTTCTCTATATTTTCATCTCAGCTGACATGTATCCATCCTTAAGGGCATTGACATTTCCAGCATACACCTAGTATTTAAAAATACTTATTTTACAGTGCGAAAGTACTTGGGCTAGGAATGTATATGACTTGACATAAAGAAATGTGCATTTTATGAGGAAGGACACTGTATTGAAGAGCATGGAAATCTTATTACATACTTTTGCATATCAGAGTAAAAGACTAGAGAAGTATATGATTAGATCTCTGATATGAATGGTATATCAAACAATGACCACGTTCGATAAAGTAGGATAACGGGGGGGGGGGGGTTTAACTCATTTTCAGAGCAGCTTGTATGAATATGAGAGATCTTGTCATTTTAGAGTCAAATGCAGCAGTGATGCGTTATAGTTATGTCACATATGGTCCTTTTTCACATTCACATAATGCATTATAATGACTATGAGATACAGCTTGAAAGGCAGGCAATTTGTTGACAGCTTTGACATTTCTTGTTTTTTTTTTCTCTTGTTTCTGGATTTTGACCCTGAGCATTGTGGTTTTGAGGTGATACTAACAAAAGTGCTGTTCGATCACAGTAGGCAGAAATGCTTATTTTCATAACAAAAGCATTTATGAATAAACAAAGGCCCAGAAATTCAAACCTGAAGGTTTCTTTTTAACACCTAAAGCAGAACACTGCATGTTGCCTCAGCATTACAGCCATACAGACTCAAGTTCCAAAGCCCACATACTCTATTAACTTTGCATTTCTATATTTATAGCAGACCTTCACAGTCAAGGCTTAGTGCTGACCTTTTATGGTAAAGCAAATTTTATGTTTAATAACAGGAGTGACTCAGAATATGACATCTGAGTGACTCTTCTATTATACTACTAGACCTTGCCATTTTATTAAAGACCAGAAGTGCTTTCTGCAAGATTTGTTTATTCACAACACTGCAAAATTTATGAACATAAAAATGTGAAAGGATCATGCATCTCTGTGTATGAAATGTGCATAATTATTATTATATAAAGGCAGACATATTAATGAATGAACATAATGAATGTTTAATTAAGGAACTCTGTAGTCACATTTATAACTTTAATGTTTATCTCTTAACCCCCAAATCTACCAGATTTCAACAAGTCCCTTGTAAGGAATGCTCTATTCTATTAAGACTGTATTTGTTTATTTGTCTAGTTTATTGATGTGTGACTAAAGAGATGTACTAGAGGTTATCTGCACAGCCCGAGTCTAATACAATGTAAAAACAAAATAGAGTATGCAATGAGTTGCAGTGGGGAGGGAGATGACAAACTATGATATGGAGTGAATGTAACTAGACAGATTGTAGCTTATGATATCAACTATAAATTATGCCACACTTGTATAAGGCATAAGTAAAGAGGGACCCTCCACATTATGTGGATAGCAGGAATATACAGAATGGGGAAAGTGGCGCTGTAATGTAATGTAATGAAATGGTGCTTCATTTTCTTGGTTTTCCAACACTAGCTTTAATCTCTGGTCTGTTAATCTACTGGTTGCTACTTGATGTCAATACGGGTCTATATTAGATCAGCGAATGCTTAAACAAACGAACGCTGATTGAGCGACCTAATTTAAGCGAATGTTCAAAATATTGAAGCAACAGAAACCCCAATTTTTTCCTAGGGAAAGAATTTGGTTGTCCATTTCTGTTGCTTTGGTATTTTCAGTGCTGTGGTGGAAAGTTACGGGTCGGATTCGGGTAAGTGTACGATTGTGTGGATGTGAGTGTTAGGGTTCGTTACGTGAGTTAGGGTTAGGGTACCAGTTAGGTATGTGTGCGATTGTGTGGATGTGAGGGTTAGGGCGGGTTTAGGTGAGTTAGGGATAGGGAGCGGATGAGGTGAGTGTGCAATAGTGACAGATCTTAGAGTTAGGGTTTGGGTTGAGGTAAGTGGATAGTTAGTGGTGTGTGCATAGTTTAGTGTAGGGTTAGGTGTCAGATTTTAGGTGCATGTGTGTGGATTTCTGTTTGTTTGGTGTGCTTGCATTATGTGTATGTGTTTTGAATCAGCGATTTTTTTTCCCTAGGAAAAAAATCGCTGATCTGACAGTTTGCGGTTGTAAGCTTTCACTTACATAAGGTCGATCAATCAGCGTTTGCTTTTTTAAGCATTCGCTGATCTAATATAGACCCTGTCATTACATGAATGAGGTAAGGAGAACCTATTCCCTATACCCTTTTTCCTTATGCATCCATCTGCTGGAAATGTGCAATGTCCCGAATGTAGGTCAGGAAGAAACCCATCCCCCATACTGTGACTCCTACCACAGTTCATGTTGGTTGTAAGGTGTAGAACAAATTTCCCAACACACTCTTCTCTATTGGGGGTACTGTCATAGTTACTACCCCTCCTCCCTCAAGAGAATAAGCTGATGATCCACTGATTGTTCCTTTCTTTGTTTTGCAGCTATTTGAACCACAAACCACTATTCAGTCTGAGGTCAGTGGTGATGTGAAAAAAACACTGTGTTCTGATCCAGTATTACTGAACATCATACTGCAATGTGCCATCTTACAGTATGTCTTCCTTTTGTGTTCACATTAAAAATTAACATAAAACAAGATCATTGGTAGCACTATATTTTATACCTGACCTTTCTATAAAGTCAGCCACACTGCATATCCCTTGAAATATACAAATATATGAACTGCTTCAACTACAGATATAAATAGTTTGCTAGGATTATGACAGGTACATCATATTCCTTCTCGAGAAATGATCAAAGTGAAAGGTGATGGGTGAAGCAAATGCAGTCCATAAGAGGACAGTAAAGCATCTCATCCTTACTGTTTATCTGCAACTGCCACACTGCACAAAAAAAAAAAAAAAACTGAATGACATCAGTACTGTGAATTTAACGATAGTCACAAATGAAGCACTACAATGAAAAACAAACAAACAAAAGAAAATGGACAGTAAACCAACACAAACACTTTATTTAAATGGGGATGGAAATAAAAATAAAAATACAAAGGATTACGTTTTCTTCTAAACCAATATGTAATAAACCTAATCAGATTATTTCCATCCTCATTTGAATAAAGTGTTTGTGTTGGTTTACGTTCCATTTTTGAATTCAGTGATAATACCTGCTGATGAAATATATCAGCCCCAGGTATTTTAAAGGTAATTATTGCTGTAGATAATGAACAAAGATGTAAAATTTATATTTGGATATATCCATTTTCCTTTTGTGATTGGTCTGTACTCTGGTAATTCATTCCTTAATATTTTTTATCACTCAGCACCCTGACCTGAAATCATTTCTGCAATGAATCTGATATAACATCAAGACTGGTTATTTCTTTGAATATGATATTGTTCTATTTCATTTGTCATATACTAGTAATTTTCAAACTTATATACCAGATATGCCTTACGAAAGTATTATATCAGACATCTAAAATTGAAGGGAAGGGGGGTGCACTCGAAATGCACCCAGTGATGAGGAAAATTGGGGACAATACAGGGATACAGCAAGAAAAAAATGTTTGCTATCTTAAGAGGTGGCAGGGAAAATAACAGATAATTTCAATATTTAGGAAACTTCAAATCAACAGGCTAGAGAATATTCTCAGTTGACACAAAAGAACTAGGGCTAACAATGCAAAAAAAAAAAAAAAAACATTAAAGGCCCTTAGTAGAATATAGGTACAGTTATATTTTAAGTATCTTAAACATTTTGGTTGTACTATTAGGTAGTGAAAGGAGATTTAATGAAGAGCAAGGAATATTGAATTTTTTATTCAATACAGCCACAAAGGCATACAAGCTTTGTCACTAAAATTCCTCAACAATTTTGCATCATTTTTGAAAAAAAGGAATGTAGTGACTTGGCACTGTAGCTGTTTTCTGTGAACTATGTTTACCACATCAGGTGATTCTGAGTGGAAAAAGGTATGAACATGAGACAGCCATTATACAGAGTGCTTATTGGGGTGTACCCAGGGTATGTTTTGTGTTGTCCAAGAATTCTGAAATGATTTTGAAACAGACTGTTCAAAGTTTTGATAGTAAGCTTTTCTCAGTTGCATGCATAAATGTGTGTTGTATGACTCAATCAGTAAAGAAGACTCCTGTTACTTAAACTAGTCCTGGCATGTAGTCTCATGTTGTTATTTAATGGTAGCAAAATGTGCAATATTTTTGTGTGGTACCCCACTGCATGCATATTCCTTTTTATGTACTGCTTTTATGTTGGGTTTTTGCTGAGTACCTCAAAATAGTAGCAAAGACAGCTTGAATTAAAAATAAAAATAATCTCAAAAAAGCCACTATGTACAGTCTGGCAATGTTTTGAATTAATATGTTTCAAGATAAAAAAAGTTTATTCTTTTTCATGCTTTATGCAAGCAATGTGCTTGTTCTTTCTCTGAGTTGCTGGTTTTGCTTTTTTGTTTGTTTGTTTTGTTTTCACGAAAAGCTGCTGTTTATTTTACTTTGAAGCCCTCCTACATAACAGATGTGACCACACTATGATAATGATGCTGCAGGTAAGACATAACTGGGTTCACTGATGGATGAGGGACAACAGTAGCTCACCATTAGATCTCCAGTATTGTTTACATAATGAGAATGTGTGCAACATATGGAAGTGATGTAACTGATATTGGGAAGTCTGCAGTAACAAATGCACTAACTAAGTCTTTGACAAAGCACAGGTGGAGGTGAGTGTAACATGAAGATGGAGGAAGTGCTGACAAAGACCCACTGCAGGAGAAATGGGGGGTGAAAAGTAGAAGTAGATATATTGTTTTTTGTAATAAGGAAGACAGAATCACTTTTAAGTGATGAGACTTCTGAAATCTGTATGTATATAGGTTTATATGTTCCATCAAGACTCACCATTTTGATCGAAGGTTTTCTGAAAAATAAAGTTCAAAAAGAAAAAAAAGTATTATAAAATACAAATTTTTCATGAGAAAAAGCCCTGCTGCATCACCTATGTAAGGGGTCTCATGATCCAATACCCCCTAATATATATACCAACTCTGCAGTTGTACTACAGTGAAGGAAAAGACAAAACCCCCTTCAAAAGTGTAGTCCCAGTTCACACAATACAGCACACTGAGGTTAAATGAACCACATTTATTTTTTGCTCAAAAGCCAGATGATCACATGACCCAGAAGAAAGTGAAACTATACTTCAGTGGTACAGCTGGTAGTGTTGTCACCTCACAGTAAGAGGTTCTCTGGTTTGATTCTCGGCTGGGGTGCCTTCTGTGTGGAATCTGTATGTCATTCTTGTGATCACTTGTTTTTTCTCTGGGTGCTCTGCTTGAGAGTGGAGTGAAGTGAAGCTGAAATAAAAATGGTAAGGAGCTTAAGTTGTAAAAGATGACTCAAAGATGGGAAACTTATGTGAAAACAGAGTAACAATAACAAAAAGTGGCAGGGATGGCAGAAAGTCAGCATATATACACAGATTCATGATCAGTAAAACAACATACATGGTTGTGATCTGGTCTCCAATCATATACAACTTATTACGTGTTCCAGACGTGGCTATTAAATATTCACCTTGAGAGTTTAATAAAGTGAAGCTCGAGAAGTAAGTCTTAACATCCTTGTCAAGAACACATAACAACTGAGTTGTGATCAGAGAAACCCATTTCTTCTTCTTCTTTGTAATGCTTGGAGCTTTATGTGCTCCAGGTAGTAACATTTACAAAAAAAGTGTAAACACTTTGTTAGCAGTAAAACAGGGAAACAGCAGTTTCCAGGGAAGTAAATATTGGTGGAAGAAATATCCAGGTTATTGTTATGACTAGGCTTGTATAGGCCCTAGGGCCGATAGCCTAGTACCAACCTATGAACCTATGAACATCTACAGCTTCAATGCAGAGTCTGAGGGATGAATGACTTTAAAAGCTGATAGACACCTTGCCTTACCACGTTATTGTTTAAAACTTGGGGAAAATAAAGTATCTACATTTTTTAAAACTGTTTTATCTCTGTTCAGCTCTTCTTTTGTGGCACTGATTGTTGTTATTATGGCATGGCACTGGAGCATAGCGCACTTACATTTTTAAAAAATTGTTTATTAAGACCTTTGATGTCAGAGAAGTACTTAAGCCAGTTTTGTTCCGATCTTCAGAGTGTGCTGGTGCTGCTATGTGCACTACAAGCTTAGTCTACTACTGTGGCTTGGTTAGTTCTATGACATACATTTTAGACTGAAACTAGCCATGTGTATTTGAAGATGACCAGAAGACTGTAAACAACACTCTACATGTTCTGCATAAGAATATAAGTAAAAATGAAGTAAAGGAATGATTATGCATAGCTTCAAGGAAACACCAAGAGGGCTGATGCAAATATGCACCAATAGTGCTAATTGTTCATTCTTCTTGCACACGTCACACCTGACTCCATAGAATGACCGCAGTGAACAAAGTCACTGGCTTGGTCAAAAGAGGTTAGAGAAATCAGTTTTTAAGGAAAGTTTCTACAGACTGAAGTTTTATATTTTCTGACCTGTGATTACCTTAGAATTAAGTGTAATTAAACTAGGGCTGCAACATCCACTGCCCTGGGATGCAACAGACACTAACTAAGCCTAAACAAATAAATGCTGCATTCTGTATATGGTTGGTCTGATCTGACATTCATCTTAAAATGATGTAGTAATGCTTAGTTAGCAAAATGAAAAGGTAGGCATTCTACATAAGTTGCCAGGTTATTGTTTTTTTTTATATTATGGTTCATCCTGAATATCACATTTGTAGGGCAGATATACCATCTGACAAATGGTGGTTGCTGGAATGCAATTTATCCAATCCCAAGTCTCCAAATTGGGAGGGTGGCCTAATGATTAAAGTGTTTGCCTTACAAACACAAGGTGCAGGGTTAGAGTCTCACAAGGGATAACTGGCTAGGCTTAAAATGGCTCACAAGGGCAGTTAGCCTGGTATGCATCTATGGTTTAAATCATCTAAACGCTGAAATTCTGAAATGTTTTTACATTTATTATCTCTGTTGCAAGACTACAGTTGTGCAAGCCATTCTTCACACTCGCAAGGTGTTACTCTTCTCCCTACAGTTGTAATACCTTGGAGTTTATACATACAGATATGTGTGTGTGTGTGTGTGTGTGTGTGTGTGTGTGTGTATATATATATATATATATATATATATATATATATATATATATATATATGTATGGAACAGGATGGTCCCACAATATGGGGGGAGTTGAAAAATACTTGGCAGCTTATGTCACCAACAGTTTCCATGGATTTGTTTTAAGATGAGTTTGAATTACCCAGTTTGTGGTTATAAGAATATGTTTTTGCTTATTATGGTGGGACATAATTTTTGTTAGGTGTAGAAGAGGTAGTAGGATCTCTGCAGTTAACCACACTGGCAATTTATTTTTGTCAGTAAGTTTTGTGACCCCTTTTTAAAGTGGGATCTGCATGTCGCAATGATAACTGTAGCTGTGAATCTGATAGTATAAAGTATCTTTGCTTTTCTTCTTTTCCATGATTGCAGTGAAAAGACACGACTACGCTGAGCTCTGTCCAAGAACCCTTGCCTTTTAACTTGTGTTTACCAGATCGTGTTCATTAATATGTTGACTGCATTGATTAAATCCACATCAGGCTTATTCACATCTAGTGTATTTGTGTGGCATAATCTCTTATCAGTCGCTTTTGTTAAGAACTGTGAAGTATAACGTCTGATGTATGTGCCTCTTAGAGATGTTTCTTAGTCCTGAGGTTTATAATAATCAATAAGCCTTAAAAGCATCATTCAGTGATCAAAGCCTAAGAGATTCTCTTTTATACTAAGTAATGTACACTATACACTGAGTTCATTAGAGTTATCTTAACTACTGCTAGGTCAATACAGGACTTCTTTTCCTTTAACCACTGGGGACAGGAAAGCCTTTGCAAAATTCATGACATTGATCAAAAGACAACTATCAGAATTTACTCTGCGTTCTGCCTTGTAACAAATAAAATGAATACAACACACAGAATATAATGTTAGCATATGAATCTGAAGGGAATGGTTATGTACAAACAAGAATAAAGCTCGTGTCTGAACTACCTTTATAAATTCACGCTGATTAAGCGAACATTTAGCGGTCACAGTTTTAAGATAAGCTGTATTACAGGTCACTTGCTATCAGGTTATCACCCCCTGATGGTAGACACCTTTAAGCTCAATGCGTGCAGTAATGTAAACATAATGCACAGCAACACCTGTCAGGTAGTCTGAATGTGCAACGCATGAGCAATGATATCCATATAGTTTTCTGTTGATGTTGTTTCCTTGCAATGGGAGGAAAGCATTTGGCTTATGAGATGTAAGAAGTATTTAACTATACATTAATAGATCAGCTTCCTGTCCATCACTGGTGGTAATGAGCTCCAAGTTGTGGGAAAAGAACACAGTGTCCCACTTGGCACACTTGGCACTGCGACCTTTAAGGTAAGGAGTAGCGTTGGTGCTTCAGCAAAGGATACAGTGCTCTGCCTTTGCTTAAACCTACAGAGGACAAAGGATTAGTCCAGACAAAATCACTTTGGCTAGCAGATCTAGGAGACTCTCTCTCTGATACCCTCCCTGTGGGAGGAATAAACACACCTTGTTGACGTTTTAAGCAGTTTATTCGGTTAAGCAGGTAAATGAATAAGTCTTTTCTTGTTCTAATATGTATCTGTGATGGCTTATAATGAGCACTTGAAGATGCAACTTAAAAGGTTTTTTTTTTTTAGGGAATTCATACTGCTAGCAAAGGTGGATGTTTTAAAAGGGAATGCACATTCCAAATGAGAAACAAGTACTCCTCAGCTAACAGCCTTTTTTGGCTTCAGAACAGAACTCTCCAGAAGAGGTTTAAATGTTTATTAATGTTGTAAGACAGAGCATTTACATGTTTGAATTTAAGGGGATAGTCTAAGCTGACACTCATATACCCAAAGCGTTGCTGGGTGGATATGCATTACTTAGATACATTCGTGTTAATAGATGTCCTTGATATTTCCCATAGCTCCAGGCAAGGACTTTTGCCTTCTGCAGTATCAAATATGAACCAATCAGTTGTTACTTTTCTAGGAAATGTTCCATTCATGGCTCACTAGCTGCACTGATACTGCAGTTGTTCAGAACATGGCAGGTTATGACTGACTTTCCAAATAGCACCTTTTTGTTTTTGCATTCCTATCTAGCAGTCATCACTGCTGAAAGTACATACTAATCGGTTATCTCTCCATGAGCAGCATCGGCTAACCATGAGGGATTCAGTACGACTAGGAAACATGGAGAGGTTTATATGTGACAAGTCAGTGAACGTAGCTTCATTCATGATTTCTGTTCATATCTCACATGCCCAGAAACCACGACGAATGGAGGAGAAAAGAATGATATTCAGCTGCTGCATAAACGGATGTGCTACCCATTTCTATAGTTTTCATGCTTTAGCGTTGTTTCTGAACAGATACGCTCTATCACAGTACAGACATTATGGATTTGTGGTGGGGGAATATGCAAAGCTTTATTCTAGTGCCTTGATACTTTTCACGTGTTAAGGGAAACAAGGCATATTTGGGGAATATAGGCTGGATATAGATGGAGCTAGGACTAGTCTTGTCAGCATACCTCTCAACCTGTTAGAACAAGAAATCTGGACAATGCCCAAAAAATGGGAACATTTTAAACATTGATCTTATAGACTTAAAAAGTTGATAGAATAACAGGTTTTGCTTTAGCATGGTTTTTCTGAAGGGTTTTAAGTCTGAAACTCAAATGTCTGTCATTATTTTTGTTCTTCAGTCTTTAATGACTTGCTAATAATTTGTCAGAAAACCAAGATTTTATGAAAAACGGACCAAAAATATGCATTGAAAATCTGGACATTCTGTGAAAATCTGTACAGTTGAGAGGTATGCTTGTCAGGACAGTTCTTTAAGAAGAATTTACTAGCTCATATGTGATCTTTTACACCTGAAATGGATGGTAGTCAGGAGTAAGCCATCCCAAAAGATTTGTATGATTTTTGCTGGATCAAGCAAATAATGGCCACAAAACATTCCTAAGCATTCTGGGTATTTCTCTACTGATTATGATTGCCCCCTTGGCAGATGATTGGCTAGGCCAGTGCAAATGTTTATTCTGCCAGTCAGTGTGTTCATCTCAGTGTTATATCGCTAACAAAGATAGTTTTGTGCTGGTGCATTTCATTTTTCTTACTAAGACCCAAAGATACAGGCATATTTTCAGCGGGAGGGAATGATTGATGTTCTTGCTGTACTAAGAATGAAAGTTTATGAACTGTGCTTGATTTAACATGTATAGCCTATCGCTATATTCAAATGAATTATCTATTTGTATCTTTTCATGTATAAATGTAATGTATATTCTATGTCGACTGCTAGAGCTTTTCTACCCCGGGCCTCTGCTGAAAATGGATATATATCCAGTTGGACTAGCCCGGTCAACAAATGTAAAATAAAAACAAATAAAAATAAATTCTAAGCTTTCCTAAAATCATCTGTGAGGTTGTGGATCTGCCAATCTCTGTCATTATCTAGCTTTCATTACCTCACTAAAATGTAATAGTCTGGGGCAGATATTTTACTGAAGGTGCACAAACGTGGTGCTTAGGTTAACATCATCAAGACAACTCAATGGACTTGACTCAGAAAACTTCCTCAGCTATCTACTGCATGTAAGAGGCCTGACTGCCTCTCAGGAGCATTTAAAGATTATAATACATTGTTCATTCATTTTAGGAGGATGAGTACCAGCCCAGTGCACATGCTCAGTTCTGTTATTAATCACAAGGTCAAGAGGACTACCCTTGTCCATACTGAAGATGAGATTGGTATGCTTACACTTTATTTGTTTGAGATCAGATGCATTTAGTACATGCTTTATCAACATATTAATGCTGAAGTCCCTTAGGATTACTGTTTTTTTTGTTATGCTAACTCCAATGTATTGGTATTAACACAGCTTCAGATTTAGTGACACTAGATGGTTACAGCAGATAGCACAGAGTGACATTTAATTTACTGTATCACCCGATTAAATTTCAGCAATTGGATCATCCATAGGATGTCAGTCCTGGACCTTATTTATGCTAATTAATTAAAAAAATACACATTTTTCTTTTTATTAGAAAGATAGCCCTATCTCATCTTCTTGTGAGATCTCTTTACTCCAGGAGTTGAGGGTTAACAAAGGAGTTTGAGTCATTATCTATTTTGTAAACTTAATTATTGTGATTTCTTTTTTTATTCTGTCTTAGGCAAAGCAAATGTTTCATTTGTGACTATCACATAAAGGTAGAGGTAGCTTTATGATCATCAGCTTGTATAAGAGAGTCACTAAGGGTGCCTAGGTTTGTTGTAAACTTCAGAAATCACTCATTTACACTCATCTGCTACATACTGATGTGTTTATATGCCCACATAATCTCTGTTTAATCTATGGCTTTATGAGTGTATATCAGTACATTGATTTTAAGGGTTGTTACTTTCATTTTTGTACTGATATTTGCTATAATTTTAGTTTGTGACCACTGGGCTGACCAGAAAAAAAAAATCTCCACTTGGGCCAATACAGTATTTCACAGGACACATTTAAAAGGAAAAAAAAATAATCGGAAATTATGTGTTGAAGTGTTTAATTGTGGAAATAAACTAATGTGACACTCTTTTGCCTAAAAAAGCCATGTTATGTCTGGTTAATCCATATATCGATACCAACAAATTATCCACCAAAGCTCTTACTGGTATATCAAAAAATACATACATAAATAATACAAAATAAAAGAAATACTGAAGCCAATATACTTTGTAAAACTAGGCACAATGCATTTTCCACTGTTTCAATCTATTTTAGTTAAAGAACACTGTTACTAATGTTGACACTTTCAACATAGATATCTACTAAAACTGGGCAACACTTCAGACCCATACCCCTGTATTTTAGCAGTTGGGTGATTTGCCTCTATTTAATCAACTGAATAAACATGGTGGAGGGCAAAACAACAGCTCTTTGAAGACAAGCAGCTGTTGGAATGTATGGTTATATTGCATAGTTCTGTAACAATGTCATAGCTGTAAAGTAGCACCAAAAAGGTTATGGTTCTGCACAAAAGTGACAAACTAACGAGCTTCGTTACACTGTTAATTAAAAAAAAAAGGTGACTTCAAAATAAACAAAAAGGGAAAAAAAAAAAACAATCTTCTATTCTTGAAAAATAACCCAGATATTAGGAGTTTTATACTACTTGTGGCTTAATGATTTGTACTTTAGCACTGACGTCTTTATATGAGTTTATTGCAAAACGCACAAGCTTTCATTACTGCACTAGTTTTAGTGTTAATAGCTGTATGGGAACTGCATTTGAATGACTCATTATTGGTTCATTTAAAATAAACTGGTGTCAGAATGTAGTGTTTAGGAGCTTAATGTGACTCACACAACAAACAGCTTTTTTCCATATTGCACTTCTTTTCAGAAGTTAGCAGCTTTCTGGGAATTATACTGAATTAATTTAAATTTCATTTATGTTAAAGACAAGAGTTCCTTACTGCCTAGTCAGAATTACAGATCTACTTACCTTTTGAGCAGATCTGAAAGTAGGATTTTTTTACTTCTGACAGCCATGCAACCCTTTAAAATCCCTGCAAGGTATTTCACGTTAATAAGCAGGTGTGGTCTCTAATAATGAATCCAGAGAGATGCTGGTCTCCTATCGATTTATTGGTCTTTCATTTGCCATCAGCAAAAGACAAAATCCTTCCATTAACTTGTGCATTTTTCTTTCTCATCACAGCCCTCATCATCTTAGCTTCATTGTTTATGATTCCACAGAAGGCACACAATTCACTCTACCTTCTGCCTGGTCCCATTATTTTTTCCCATGTCATGTCACTCTTTCTATCATAGTCTGCTTCTAATCCCCTAAGATGCACATCTTTTTGTTACGTGCACACAGAACAATGTGGCCATTGCAAAATGATGACAACTGATTGAAAGTTATTCCTGACACACCCACTCATTTATTAAAACACTGTCTAACTATACACTTTAAATCCCCAACCAAACTTGGATTACAGCCCATAGCATTTCTCCCCAGGCCTCCGCTGAAAACAGGCTCTGTGGAACCTAGTCGGACATTCCCGGTCAACAAATGTTAAATAATTAAATAAATAAATAAAAAATAAATAAATTTCTCTTGGTTCCCCATTTCACTCTTCTTACTGCTTTCCTGTGTCAATAATTCTTAGTTTGCGGTTGCCCTTCATCTCTTTCTTTGTGCTAACCTGCTGCTATACACAGATAAGAAACAGCATAGCCATACATTAACACATATGCTTTTCTGATGCTTTTACCGTATCTAGTAGATTGCACATGATACAATACAGTAAAGCCAAACTTCTCATTGTCAGCAGCTCAAAGCTGATTTTTCTAGACTGGAAACATCACTTGTTTCCTCCAAGAAGGTGCAATTTTCAGACTAAAAGAGAGGAGAAAAACAGTGAATTTGGCCCTGCAGGTGCGTGTTTGTGTATGTGTTTCTGTGCATGTGGGGGGCATCCAGATACAGATCATCTTAACATTTATTTGTATACTTTTTGGCTGACAGGATGTGCCCATATGGCATTTAGTAAATGTAATGTTTGTTGGTGACAGTAAAAGAGTTTTCACAAAAATTTGCTCAATTGCTGATATTTTCACTGTTGTAGTTTTATAGTTTAAAGACTACCAGCTTCAATGATTATGACACTCTAACAAGGAAGCACTTAATTTATTGTGAACACATTTGCATGGCATCATTGCTAGCTACTCAGCAATGTGAACATTAGCTTGAGGTGGTTTGCTCACAATGACTGACTGATGTGATACCCCAATCCCATGTAAAAAATTAGGGAAATGGGGGTTCACAGCAATGACAGTGATGACATATGCTGCAAGTATGGGATAGAGACAGCATTATAATATAATTTCCAGCTTTTTTCTTTTTCATATACCCACAAAGGCAGTTACTCAGCTCTGTTTGCTTTCCAGAAGTCTGATGGATCAAAGGCATTACATGTCTTTTGGTCCAAATCATTGTGCCACTGCTGCATTGAAGTTTTCATACTTGGCTAGTGGCATTGTGTAGATGGATGAAGCCTTTAGTATCTTTGGCATATTAGACACTGGCAGTTGAAAAATTAGAGTACCCATCATGAGAAAGAGAAGTCACAAACATGAGTGTACTGGATGGTTGATCACCAGCAGAAGCTGGAAACATGCAGGGGCATGTTATCGTCAGTGAGGCAGAGCACTAGCTGAATCACTACTGCATGCCAACTCTGAGTTAGTATACAGAGCCAGGTCATAGTAAAATGGGCTTAGGCAGGGTAATGGATTAGGCCCCGGGTTTTAATTTAAAACTGCTAGTTAACATTTTACAGCAAAACACCGATAGCCATTTAAGAAAAAAAGTCTCACAGTGAAAACAGACAACATGAGCAACAGTAATTTGTGTTCCCTTGAGACTCATGTTTATTAAAGATGCATTTGGTAATAGATGAAACTACAAGTAATGTCCTAGGATGCAAAGTCAAGCATTATAGAGTAAAGATCCAATTAACATCTATGTGATGGGTCCAAGAATTCAAATGACAAGCATACAATGCATTTTCTAAGAGCCTGGGGCAGCCTACTTAGATGCAAGTACCCATATTCAGGAAAACTGTCTGGTGAAGTGACTTAGTCAGAATCATACAGCTGACAAATGAAGGCTTGGGAAAATGAAACCCTGCACTACAGAAGCAACTCTTACTTATCTGCTCTAAGTAGCAGACAGACTGTTATAGCCCAATAGGGAATTTCAGACATGTGTGCCACTGAAAAAAAAAAAAAATAAACAAACAAAAAAACTAAGCTAAATTAAAACTGTCCTATTTATTTGCAGTCAAATAATAAATACACTGGGCCGGATTCATGAAGGCTTGCACGGAGTCTAAGAGTAGAGTAAGACTCCAGACAGCCAATATGTCTGCTGAGTGATCCAGGAACTGCTGGCAGGGGCGTGCATGAGAGCTCCTAAAACGACTCTTGCACGGACAGTGTTAGGTTATGCAAATTACCTCATTTGCTGCTGAAAGCTATGCAAATGAGGTAAATATGCGATCCAGTAATCACTAACCTGTCCAAGTAAGAGTAGTGTTATTTGCAGAAATGTACTCCATTGGTAACTGAGTACCACTCTGCAAATAGCAAAACGGAGCAAAAGTTCCAAATAAAGGATGCATCCAGTTGATAAAGCATGCCAATGGCCAAATATAAGGCCATTGGCATTTATATGTGTTGCAAAATAATAAAAAAAAATTTTGTTTTTTTTCCCCCGATCTCCGATGTTTAAACATAGTGTAGTACCGCGCAAACGTGCAGCGCTCTAAAAACCAGGAAAAAAAAACTAAAAGCCAAAACTAGGCATTTTACTAAAAAATATCCATCTGCCATGCAGGTGAATGGCAGGCTGAAGACAACATGGCTATTGAGTAGTGGTTGTTAAGGGGGGAAGCTCAGTCTGAGCGATGTAACCAAGCATTAGTAGGCAATCCTATGCAAATGAGTATAAGGATAGTGAATCCCAATTTTCCCTGCCATATGAACCATGTCCCTAGAGTGTAAGAGTAGGATTAGGGGAGTAACAGAGTAGAAGATAGGTGACATCATGAGGGGGTATGTATCAAAGACTGTAAGCTTATTGGAGCAGAGTGGCATGTGTTTGCTGTGAGTTACTCAGGACTGGAAGAGGCGTGTCTACAGTTGTCTGAACTGAAACCCAGAAACCGAAGGTGTACACCGTGGCTACCATCAAAGTTTCTTGCAAAGATGCTTACACTGTGTGCGCACATGTGCGTGCCTGTAAACCTGTATAAGCCTGTGTTCACGTGTGTGCGCCCGTGTAAGACTGTGTAAGGCTGTCTAAGCCTGTGTGCGCAGATGTGCACCCACCTAAGCCTGTGTAAGCCTGTGAAAGGCTGTGTGTGCTCATGTGTGCGTGTTTGCGCTTGTTTGCGCGGCGCTGCCCCCTGTGGAAACAGAAAGGGAAAAGGAAGGAAAAGTAGTAGTAGGAAGTTAACCAAGGAGAACTAGCAGAGCTGCCAGGTGAAATCAATCAGAATCAGCCAATTACACAGGCAGTACACTAGCCCAGCCCAGCACTTAACACTCTGCAAACAACATTCCCCCATGTTTTACTCAGAAATACTGCAACACTGCAGTGTACAAAGAGAAGTGAAAACTTAAAAAGCTTAACTGAGACAAAAAAATGTTAGGGGCTGCCATTGCTATTATAAGGCAACATGTGCAAGATGCTGAGGGTGGTGCCATTGCGAATGTTGCTGAGCAACCCACAGTGAGGAGACGGAGAAGAGTGTACAGACACAGGGTAACCTACCAGGGGCTACATGAGCTGGAGGTAGTGGAGTGCTATAGAGTGGATAGAGAGCTCCTGCAGCAAATTGTTGAGCTGTGCATGCCATGCCTCACACACAGAACCAACAGAGGGGAACCCATCCCAGTGGAAACCAAGGTATGTGTTGGCCTAAGAATACTAGCAACAGGTACGGTACCTTCCAGAGACCAACTGGTGATATGATGGGGATTTCACAGGCATCAGCATCCAGGGTACTGCACCAGTTCCTGAATGCCATGTCAGCACATGTCGGTGATCATGTATATTTCCCCAATTCCCGTGAGGTATTGGCCAGCAATATGCATCTCTTCCAGCAAGGTAGTGGGTGCAATTGACTGCATGCACATACACATCAAAGCACCAGCCGGTGAGCGGGGTAGGGCCTACATCAACCGCAAGGGCTTTCACTCCATCAACTGCCAGGTCATGTGCAATGCCCAGGGCATAATACTGAATGTGTGTGCTGGCTACCCTGGAAGCTACCACAATTCCCATATCTGGCATCTGACACAGCTGTACCAGACATTTGTCAATGGGGACATCCCTGACGGTCACCTAGTGGGGGATGCTGGATATGCACTGGAGCTGTGGCTGATGACACCCATCAGAAATGCACACATACCTGAAAAAGAACTCCATAATGAGGCACACGCACAAACATGAAATGTAATTGAGCGTGTGTTTGGGATGCTCAAGTCATGGTTCCAGTGCCTGGACACATCTGGTGGAGCCTTGCAGTACTCACCAACTACATGTACCCAAATTGTCATGGTATGTGCCATGCTACACAATATGATCCTGCTAAAACAGCTGCAGCAGGAACAGCATGGGGCAGGGCCAAACAGCCCCCCACCATTGCCAAGGTCTGCACAGGCACAGCGTGATTTAGAAGAGGAACAAACTGAGCCTGCCCCAGTAGGCAGAAGGAGGCATGCCCAGTATGCCTTGGCCGTGGCAAAGAGGCAATGCATAGCACATACACTGGCTCAGTAGGAACCCTGGAAATGATACCTCTCTCTGACATAAAATAAAAGGGATGCCTAACTTGACACTACCTGTTTCCAAACATGTATAGGGAGTGTAGTATGTGCATCCGACATAGGCAGCACTGCAGCACCACCGGAGGCATGATTGCCATGTTTCAAGCAATATAAAGCAGTGCTAATCAGCATTTACCAATATTTAGTATGTTAACAAAATTGCCCGTGCTAACTAGCGCAATGTTGGGCAACGTTGAGCAATGTTGGGCAAGGTCGGGCAAAGTTGAGCAAAGTCAGGTAAATATGCTCATATTTGCTTTACTGTTCCTTAAGCAGTCTAGTCTGCCCAGCATGAAAATAAAAAGCAGTGATAGGGATCAAACCCAGGATACTGAGCACTATAGTCACAGTACTGAACCACTAAGCCATGATAGCATTTCAGTGGCACAGACACACCAGGACAATTGTACAGTAATGCAAACACAAAAAAATGCTGTATCATGTCACTAAAGAGGCATATGGGTAACCTCCCCCACAGGCCTATGTAGACAGAGGACATCAGGCCAGGCGGTGTGATGTGGGTTGTGTAGGCTATGAAGTCGCAATCTAATATACATGACATTGGATGGTAGGATCTGTAGCACAGTAGTATGTCTCAAGCCAGTACAATAGGCAACAATACAGACTGAAATGGTGTACCGTACATAGCAGTGCAGGCATAGCAAATGTGTATAAGTGTCAGGTGAAACCCTCATCCTATGTACACCCACAGTAACAATCAGGTGTGCCCCCGGGTAGAAATGTACAAAGAATAGCTGTCCCCCCCCATATGTAGAAATGTTGATAAGTCTATGCAAAGTGTCTCATGGAAGCCCTGCAGGCACAGCGTGATCCCTGTTAGTCTATGACACAAAGGTGAGCCTTGCTGTAAAAATACAACTTGATTTTCCATACACATATAGTATAAATGTCTATACCGGGCGTGCTCACACACTCCAACAAATGTAGTGGATTTCATTCAGCATCACACTGAAAGGTCATACTGGGCATGCTCACACATTTAAAGAAACAAAGCAAATGTCAGGCAGCAACATACTGAAAGGTCATACTGGGCATGCTCACACACTTAGGCTAAATTTGGATGTGATAATAAGGGATCTATGGACAAATGTGGATAGTCATCTCTACTTCCCGAAACACATTCACAAGGTGGTCAGAAAACCATGCTATGTGTTCACACAAACTGCCAAGGTCTGTGCATGTAGGTCAAAGGAGGTTCCCACTACTCAGCAGTCATCAGACCAATCAGAGAGTACCACAACACAATTGCGATGAATCTGACCAGGCATGTTCAGCAGCCAGAAAGACCACTGAAGTACCTTAACAAGAGGATTACTGGCCTCAAATAGTTGCCCCATGCAGCAAGAATGAATGTAACCCAATCTGTACTCTGTTGCATACTGTCTACTCAGGAGATCTCTGCCCAACAGACAGGTCAATGTCATGGCTACACTCAGATCTGTTCTGAGTTACAGCTCAAAGGCACTAAATATACAGACCCAACTGATATTGCTAACATCCTGGCAGATAGGATCAGTGTTAACTTTAGCCCCCTCTCACCCATGAAAGAGCACATCTCTATAACGGAAGACTGCAAAGTAGCTGTCATCATGGCTGCACAGGTAAAAAACACTCCCCAAAGCCAGTATCACAGCATCCATGGGACCAGATAACTTCCTAGGCTGTGTAGTATCTACTTCCCCGAAGTAAACTTTAACATGGAAGGTCTGTGGCTACTGAATTTTCCAAAGGACTGCAAACTAGGAGCCATAATTGTAAACACTAAAGATGTGGATATCCTACAAAAGGGCCTCACTGAGACAGATGGCTGTTGTCAAAGCCATGGGCTATAGCTCAATGCCAAAAGGTCCATTGCCATCCCCTTTGTTAAAAACTCTGTAGCCAAGAACTACAACATAGGTGGTAGTATACTTCACACTGAAAGTGTGACAAGAGACCTTGGGTCACAGGTGGACAGTGGACACAACTGTGATAATCACATTCCCACAGTAGTCAGGAAACCCTCCTATGTGGCACACCTCATCACAAAATGTGTCTCATGCAGAATAGAAGAGGACATTGTTCCCCTCTACTCATCACTCACTAGAACTATAATAAAGTACAACTTCACTTTTGCTATGAATCTCACAAGACAACTACAATGACTGGAAAGCCTGCAGCAATACCTCACAAATAGCATTAGCGGCCTGAAATACATGCCATACACAGACCATCTCAAAATGCTCCATCCGTACTCCCTTGCATATCGCCTACTCAGAGGTGTTCACTGCCTAACATACAAAGCTATGTCAAACACAGAGCTGTTGGACATGCTCCACGTCTTAACACTCACAATCCCTCTGACTTTCGGACCCAAAACCATGAGTGAAATACAAAAGGAAGGGGTGTACCCATTTACCTTATGGATACCCACACCTTCACGTTAGTGGCATAGCATGAGGCCTTGGAGACCATGCAAATGCAACTAACATTAGGCAAAGCTGCTCATCACATTGTAGCCTGCTACAGATCAAGTACCTTGTCTCAGGAACCTCACTCAGTATTCCTGAGAACAGTGGAAAATATAAAGGTCCTATCAAACACCATTATATGAGGAGATTACAACTACCCAAACATTGAGTGGATGAATTACTCGTGTACAACGTCCTTTGCCCAATGTTTCCTAGAGGTTAAAAACTTGAACACCCTGGAACAGCTGGTCACCACACACACTAGATGTGACAACATACTGGACATGATCATCACCAACATGGGGTACCAGTGTTCCACAACAGAGATAAACCCCTCACTGGTAATATCAGATCATAAAGTAATCACACTGGACATCCACATCACGCCCCCCCCCACCCAGTCAATGAAACCACAGTGAAGACATTTTCAAAAGCAAACTGCACACTTCCCAAGACCAAAGAGGAACGTTCAGAGTTGTGGGTGCCATGTCCGACTCCAAGCCAGTCACAAATGGCATCCCACAGGTCTTGGTCCTGGGACCCCACCTGTTCAGTAGATACTGCTCAGAGGTGCAGGCAAGCATGGGAGGTTTATGGCTGAACAGGTTTGCAGATTTGCAGGTTTGCAGGTTTGCAGATGACTGCTAACTGTGGTCCATAATCGACTCTACGGCTGACACAGACATCCACCAGAAGTGTCTTACAGAGAGTGATACCTGGTGTTAAAACAATGCCCTCAAGCTGAATGCCAAAGAATGCATAGTCATCCCCTTTGGGTAAAACAAAGTGCACACAAATTACCACATAGGTGGCAATCCAGTATGTACGGAAAAAGTCATTATGGCCCTGGGGACACAGGTAGATAGTAAACTCCCCTTGATGATCACATGGCCAAAATGTTCAGACATTCCTTCTATGTAGCCCACCTAATGTCACCTAATGTAACTCACTTTGTATAGTCTGATGATGTCACCATCCTACAAATATACCTGTGGAAAAGAAAACTCCTAGTAATGTGTATAGCGTGTTGTGTTAATGTGCATTCCTCTAGTATCATGAAGTAGTGAGGTAGGGATTTGAATCCTGCACTTGACACCTGTCTGTGTGTTTGCATGTAATTACCTTGGAGAGGAGCAACTTTTTTGTAGAGTAGTAGAACACCTTACAAGTGGTATACTTATCTTTGTCAAGTCTGATGATGTCACCATCCTACAAATATACCTGTGGAAAAACAACATCCTGGTAATGTGTATAGCATGTCGTGTTAATACATACTTCTTTAGTATCATAAAGTAGTCAAATAGGGGTTTGAATCCTGCACTTGAGACTTGTGTGTAATTACCTTGGAGAGGAGCAACCTTTTTGTAGAGTAGTAGAACACCTTACAAGTGGTATACTTATCTTTGTCAAGTCTGATGATGTCACTATCCTACAAATATACCTGTTGAAAACAGATATCACAGTAATGTGTATAGCATGTTGTGTTAACGCGTACTCCTCTAATATCATGAAGTAGTCAGAGAGGGGTTTGAATCCTGCACTTGACACCAGTTTGTGTGTAATTAACTTGGAGAGGAGCAACCTTTTTGTAGAACACCTTGAAAGTGGTATACTTATCATTGTCAAGTCTGATGATGTCACCATCCTACAAATATACATGTGAAAAAAAGACCTCCCAGTCATGTATATAGCGCATCGTGTTAATGCATATTCCTTTAGTATCATGACGTAGTTAGGTAGGAGTTTGGATCCTGCACTCGATGAGTGTGTGTGACACTGTTGGTCAATGTGTTGTGGGTTTCGCTTTTACTACTATATGACATAGTATGCATTGCACATGTGAGGTAGCTGTGTGGCAAATACATATACGTACATGTTACCTCAATTATTGCATGTGTGGGAACCCTGCTTTCTCCAAGAAAACAGCTGTCATCTTTGCCAGACTGTGCTGCTGCTTCCCAGACCTTAGGTCACATCTGTATGCTTGTGTCAAGGCCAACCACTGCAGTGATCCCTGGCCTAGGTCATCTGTGTCACACACACTCATTACATTTTCTATTGAATTGTGTGAGTGAGGGTTTATGGCCGAGGTATATGTCAGACCTGTTCAAATGCAGCAAAGTATGTCAATGATGACTATTCTTTACAGGTGTACAACAACCTTTGTGGATATGCATGCGGACCCCTTATTGCTTATGTGATCCACCGAAGGATTTCAAAATGCCTTAGGAAATGTGATTATCAAAGGAGAGATGACGTAACACTTGGTGGCATGTACACATCGGTACCTGTTCATCATGTTGGTGGCTACTACCTATGTGGTACTGTGGGGATACTATGTTCGGTAAAGGTGGATGACTATGCTTAGTTTGGCTTATAGCTTTACAGCATGGGTTTGACAAGAGGTATCTGTCTGTATGATACCCTTGTGGAGGATGTGTGTGTCATCTGGAGAATGCATTATAGGCCACAGTATGCATTACCAGATGTGGATGGGCAGATCCCTACTGTGATTGCTTGTACCTAAGAGAGCTATATGCCAAACAGGAGTGGTCTCAGTAATGGGTGCAGGTGAATACCACTGGTTACTGGCATAGTATAGTATCTGAAGGATCCAAATGTTGCTGTGTGTCCTACATCTGTGTGTCAGTTGTCAAGGCATCATCTAACGATTGGTTCTGGTCAGGCTGTCGAAGGTATGTATACTACCAGAATGCAAAACAATGACAGATAGTAACAGTATCACCCACAGCACAGTGTCAAACCATGTCATACACACATGTGTAGTCAGGTTCCGAAATGTGTGTAGTACAATGCATACTGGCCACCAATAGAAACTATGGAGTGTTACTGCGTAATACAGGGCATGTCACCCTGCCCATGTGTCCACTATGCACGTACATGCAGACAGTGCACTTCCACCATGTTCACAAATGTACACCTGCAAATCTGTGCTACACACATCCCACACATACTGTCCACTCTCTAACACATGCTGCCAATACTACACACATCAGCCTAGTGGCACATGGGTGGACAATACACTATTTTAACTAACACTGGTGTAAACAATATTACAATGACAATCATAGCTTTAATGCATCATGCCTGCTCAGCTACACCTTCAAGCATATCATTACACTCTACGGCTGACAACATGGTAACATTGCCATACTGCTACAAAGTCACCCTGTGCATCAGCACCATGGTAGCCTGTTCCTGCATTGATGTTACAGATGACAGGAGGTGGCACAGGTTTCATCATATGCACAGGGTATGTTTTTGGTTTGATAGAGGCCTACAATGAGCCATCCAATCGACATGTATGTGTGTGTGTGTGTATGTGGGGGGGGGGGGCAAGAGTACTGCTATGGGCCAATGTTGATGTAATGTGTGCAGGTATGTGTTAGCCCTAGGTGTTTGGTTCATGTGTGTGTGTGTGTGTCTGCATGCACACAGCTCCACCATGTGGCTGCCATAAACAGATATTTGTGGGACAGCCACAGACTGTACCTGCCAGGCTTTACAGATCACCATCTCTGGCCACGGATATGGTACCTGTGCCTGGCAGGGGTGCTACTAACACCATCAGGTACTAAGCCAGACTGGGTACTATCCCCAGAGGTAGATGGATGTACACTGGACCCAGGTCCCTGCTGGGACTGTCCAGAGCCACGTGCACATGGACTTCTAGGACGGTCTATGGACAGCCCTCCCCCAACATTGCTGGGGTTGGTACTGGCACTACGGGAGCAGCTGTGACTTGAGGGATGTCTGTGGCGACTTCCAGCTGCTGATGTTGCTGGCATACGTCCACGTCGACATCTCACCTGTCCCACACTGTCCTGACACATGAACATGACATTGTGGAGGACATCTAATGTCTCACCCCAACATCTATCCATGACCTCAGTGTAATTATGGATGGCACCTGCTAGGTCACGGATACTGTCAGTTAAAGTGGTGTTATGTGCCCTCTGTGCCCTTAGTCCGTGTCTGGTGTACCGTTCCATACATGTCTGTGCCTCCATGACAGCCTGGAACATGCGTGAGGTTGTAAGACCTGTGGCACGTCTGCCAGGGGCATGATGACCAGCAGTGCTCTGACGAGAACCCCTGGACATCTGCCTATGTGGTACCATTCCAGACCTCTGGGTATGGATGCTGTGTCCGGATGCATGTGCCATAGGTACCACACTGTCCTGGCCATTGCCGACTGTAAACTGTCCCTCAGCTAAGGGTATTGGTGATGAGGGATGTATTGGCAGTATGACTGTGTGCATGGATGGGGTGGACAGCTGTGTACTGTCAATTGGTGGCCCAACGACAGACCCTGGCAAACATGCCTGTGCCTCAACACACCTATCATCATTATCACTATCTGAGCCAGTGACAGGAAACACACTTTATGACCTGTACATGATGTCAGAACACATGAACAAATGCACACATGCACACATGCACACATGAACACATGAACACATGAACACATGCACACATGCACACATGAACACATGCACACATAAACACATGAACACATGAACATGCACACATGTACACATGCACACATGAACACATGAACACATGCACACATGAACACATGGACACATGCACACATGCACACATGCACACATGCACATAAACACACTCCTCACTAAAGCAGAGACACACACACACCACCAGCAATCCAGAACATACCCAATAGTGGTTGATGGTGGGGTACAGTATCACAAGACAAACAGTCATATCACACGTGTCAGCATGCAGGACGTGTGTTGCTCAACAGCATGCAGTACGAGTGTAGACAGTCCTTGTTAATAACAGTATACATGGCTTTGATGCATGTGTGTTGTTGTTCAGTGATTGTCCTCACCCTGGAATGCAATGTGTACGTGGACACAACATTGCTGTGCAAGTGTTACAAGGTCTGCAATGTGCTGTGCACCATCACTCACAGGTATACACACCATGGCTGGATGTTTATCTGTGTGTCACTTAGATATCCGTTACTGAGTAGAGCGTCTGTGACTTTAGCAGATAATTGTGGACACTGTCTTAGCTCCTGCATGCTGTGTATACGCACAGGATGAATGGTGCGTGTATACCTGATGGAATACCATTGATCAACATAGCCATTGTACAGTAGTTATGGTGAGTGTAGAACATATTGTGGACATGCCAGTGCCAGCCATGACATGGCATGCTACAACACAACTGCAACATTAAACATCACACATACCCAATGTGTGTCATGTGACCTATACACTCAATAGCATTACAAGACATATATGTGTCACTTTGTGCAAATGGTGATTGCTATGCATATTGTGTATAGGTGCATATGTTTGCACACACACACAACATTGAGGTGTATAGCAATGAATGCTATGTGTAGTACTGTGGTTACTGTAACTGGATGGCGTGTTGTATCATGAGCCATCATCATGCAGCATCATGTGGTCACTCAAGGCTACTTATGTGTGCCAGACCGGCACCTATCATGCTGTACCTGAACCG
This sequence comes from Protopterus annectens, assembly GCF_019279795.1. Taxonomy (NCBI): domain Eukaryota; kingdom Metazoa; phylum Chordata; order Ceratodontiformes; family Protopteridae; genus Protopterus; species Protopterus annectens. The sequence continues at coordinate 615,536,803 of NC_056734.1, read as the reverse complement.
CAGTACCATGGCTATATTCACCATTTCACAGCCAGTTGTTACATGGGTTTGTAAGGTGCCCAATAGGGAGCATTGCCTAACATGAATGTGTTGCGTGTTGGAGAGTGTCGCACTGCCCCATGATAGGACTCTACCCCTCAGGTATATTATGTGTGCTGTGTGGATGACATTTGGGATACTAGAGTGTGACCTTACAGCATGTGTCTGAATATGCCTTGTGTAGCATATTAACATGTGCTGTGTATGACGGAGTTGTGTATGTCATGTGCATGTGTATTGACTGCCTATCCAATGTCCACTATAGTGTAGCCACAATTGTTTGGGATGCTCTGTGTATTGTATGTGTTTGAGGCAGCCACTCACGTTACTGAGATGTGCATAGTCTCACAGCAAACATGCACAGCATGCATTATGCATAGGTGTGTTACATGTGTACATGGCCTACACTTCACCTATGACATGCATATTTTATTAGCAATATTAAATGTAGAACACACTCACCAGCATGGGTCTGCTGCCTTGCTGTGACACCAGAGGGACCTACAAGGATATGAAACAGTTTGTCAGTGGTAACAACTGTGGCATTGCTACTGTGGCTTTGCAATCTTACAGTAGCACAATGGTTGACAGTCACAGGCCTACACATCATGTTCCAAATCATCAGTATTGAACAACACCAGGCTCCACATCTTCTAACTACACAGTACACATCTCACATATGCATGATCTAACAGTAGAGGTAACAGTAGTCTACAGATATGCCATCTTACCTGCACGCTCCATGTGAACTTGCTGGGGGGCTCCGGCCTCCATGATGATGCACGTGTGCTGTTGTTGTTATTGTTGGCCAGGAGTCCCCAGGCTCAGGAGCAGCTCCTCCACTCTAGTGGGGGGGATGGGTGGCAACCCCACTACCTGTGGCAAGCTGTTGCCTACGGACATCAGACGCACGCTGGCGGACATGTCTAAGTAAATCACTGCAGTGATGTCGTACCTGCTCATAAGTCCAGTTATGCATGCCTATGTCATTTATCCTACGGACAACATCTTGCCACAGTGCAGTCCGCTCATTCAGGTCCTGGCTAGTTCTTGAAAATAGCAGGGTGTACTGTTGGATGAGACAGTTGGTTAGTATCTCATCCTCTGCATGGCTATAGGCAGGATTGCGATGATGGGACATGACCCTGGAAGACAATAAAACAATGTGTGAGCAAGTCATGTGGCACACTTAACATTCTACAGTACAGATATCACTGAACTGTCATAAATAGCAAACTATTGTCTGTCAGAGGATACACACTTTCAATATCACATATCAGTGCTCAACCCACAACTGCCTGACACTGCCTGAAATGCTCTATATATTAAAACATTTTCTGCACAGTAACAAAGAGAAACCACTATGTAAGACTATGCAACAGTACATGGCACACTGTATGCGACACAATGCACCACCTAGCCAGAGGAGGTATATATTCAGCTAATGCATAACGGAATATGTAATCCATTGCAATGATTGTAAAGTCCAGTTACAGTATTACCAGTATACCACACTAGTTGTTGATGGAAAACCCCTGCCTACAATATGTGTGCATTCGTGAATATAGGAGGCATACTGCTGTACTAGACTATACGTGTTGCTAGATACCCACTTATATCATGTAACACACATATGACCAAGGGCATGTTACAGGCATACCAACACACACATCAGACATACATACAGGACACAGAGGTATGGCAACCCAGATGAACTTTACATGTGTACCATACAGTACTGTGTGTCAGTCCTTACAAACCCTTATGCCTGAGGTATGTAATCTGTGAGGACTACAGGGAACACAAAAAACAGTGTTTCCAAGCAATGTGGACATACACAATACTGTGCTGTTTAGGCCTATAGCTTCATGTAGTACTACAGTTCATACAGGGGTTTGATTTGCCAGCAGTACCAATCAATGAGCATACATGTACTGCTTTATCCTCCAATGGCACACCCCAGTTAACACAAAGGGACTACGTCGGACCCTATGCCATACTGCTTTTTCTGGCTAGCAATAGCATACACATCTTTTGCTGGGATCAGAGCTAGGACACATAATACCATGACAGAAATAGTTTCCCACTAAGCTATCTGACATATACACTACTGTGACACATTCATCAACACATTCACCATCACACTCAGTCAACCTGGAATAGCAATTATTGCAACAAGTACATGTGGATGTATATTGGTTCATAGGTAGGTTATAGGCTATTGGCCCTAGAAGCCTATCCAGACAGTACCCTGGCCTTTGACACCCAAGTAATTTAGTGTCATGTGTCCCTGTCAAGCAGAGCCACAGAGGTGATTCCCAGGGTGTGTTTCCTATCTCCCATCCAATCATCAAGACTATTCATGACGAGTGCTACTGAGGAGCTTTGTTTGCTATTGATAGGTAGTTTGTTCCAGAGTATGGGATGTCTCTGAGATAGGAATCTATCCCTCCAGCATGTTCTGTCTATTGTGGGGACAAAGTTTAGGTCCCTAGAGCATGTAGCTTGTAGGGATAGTGATCTGTTTACGTGGAGCATGTCCAACAGCTCTGGGTTTGACATAGCTTTGTATGTTAGGCAGAGGTCACCTCTGGGTTGCTGGTATGCGACGCAGTGTAGCTGTGGTTTTGTGAGACGGTATGCATAGGGCACCTGTTTGAGGACAGTATTACTCTTTATGAGGTATGTCTGTGGCCTTTCCAGTTGTAGATGTCTTGTGAGGTACATACCAGAAGGGGCATTGTACTCTATAATGGGTTTTGTGAGTGATGTGTCCCATGGTCTATTATCACACTTTCGGTGTTAAGTTGACTACCACCTATGTGGTAGTTCATGGGTACAGAATATTTAGCAAAAGGGATGCGAATGACTTTCAGACATTGAGCTTGAGGCCATGGCTTTGTCACCAGGCATCTGTCGCAGTAAATGCTACTCTGTCTCTCCCTGCCTCTCTCTCTCTCTCTATATATATATATATATATATATATATATATATACATATACATATATATATATATATATATATATATATATATATATATATATATATATGAACCTCAGCACTGAAATAAATAGGACATGTTGGAGGAACAGATTCATAACCCAGAGGCTCCCTTCACTCTGGAATAAAATCCCAGTCCAGGTTAGGCAGAGTCCCTCATTGACTCTCTTCAAGAGGAATCTTGATGAGTGGATGGGAGATTGTAGGTTTACCCCGGGTATCACTTCTGTGTCACTGTTAGACAGAGGCACAGTATACTAACCTCAAAAAAGGGCATAGCAAAATTAATTTAAATTGCGTGGCGAAAGCCAAACACATTCTGGCTAGGCTTATAAATGCCCTAGGGCAGATAGCCTAGTATGAGCCTATGAACCTATGAACATATACATATATATATATATATATATATATATATATATATATATATATATATATCTATATATACATATATATATATATATATATATATATATACATATTTATATATATATATATATATATATATATATATATATATATATATATATATATATACACATACATATAAACATCCATTGGTGTACATATAGATATACATATAGGCACATATACAGTCCACCTTTCATGGTGGGAATATCAATTATGCGAAGTATGTGAGGTATACAGTTATGTAATGATATTGCGCAGTCTTGTGTGAAATGCATTGAAGGTGTTCTCAGCCCATGTGTCTTTAGCAGGCCTCACTGGCTGCAACACTTCAAACCTAACAAATCACACCCACAGCATTTAACCACCACATGTCATATACCAGCATACAGCCATTGTCCACATTACTGTACAGAACACAGATGACATGGTTCAGATGTTTGACATTTAATGTTGAGCTACATATATCACAGTTATGTCCCACTGCACACAGCTACACACTGATACGTACTGCTGCCACATATTGATGTTTCAAAGTATGTAGAGTAGTCTTCAAATACATCTAATACATGCCAGTAAATACATATCTGTTACATACCTTTCCTTTGTATGTGTCCGTAGTTTTCAGTTTGCTGTATCTTTGGCTTTATTTAAAAAAATTTTTTTTCCACTGGTGTGGGTGGGGGTGTGCGTCTCTCTCTCTCTCTCTCTGTCTCTTTCTCTGTCTCTCTCTCTCTCTCTCTCTCAGCGTCTGCATTGGGATGATTGCATGTGTGGCCAGCAAGTACAGCCTGCTTTTATAGGTATCTGCACATGTGCATGTGATGGCCTCTGCACCAATTGGTGGCCACCATTTGGTAATTGCATGCAGCCTGCTGTGTGGTAATTGCAGTACTCACTGTCATAGCAACCCAATGCTATAAATTGCTATGTCAGGTAGGCGTAGCCCTTTCAGCTTTCCAAAGTGGGGCCATTCTTGTTTGCTGTGGACACCGTTGTGTAAGTCAGAAGGTTGGTATACTTCTTATACCAGAAGCTAGGGGTGTAGCCAGTGATTTAAATGTTGTCCTCAGACCTGAATGTTGCCACTTCCACTACACAGTTGTCAGTGTAGAATTGTACTCACCCCTACAAATGCTAACGCAAGATACATGGGTGTATGTAGTTTATTTTCTACTTATACAATTAACTGCCATACAAAAGTAGTTATTGAGATGTATTCATTTGGCACATGAATTGTTTGTGAACTGCTATACTGTGAATATTAATTTACCCACTTTTGAACAGTTTCTGATTTTTTAGTTTTGACATTAGCACAGGCTGCTCAAGAAAACTGGACAAATTTCAGTACTGAGTATGCCTACCTACATCCTTGGTAGACCCTGAACACACAGGTTTGTTGGGTAGGGATGTAGAAGGACAGAGAACATCATGTATTGATGTGTGAACTTTATCTTGCTGGACTTAAAGGGTTGCTGTGTACCTGTTAGTTTACCAAGGCAAGTAGTCTGTCTGCGTAGCTCACAAATGTGGACCTATCCAGATGGTAGCCAGAGGTTAGCCTGTTATTCTTTGTCTGTGCACCACACCGGTCTTTTCAGCATTGGAACAATGGCATTGTCACAGTTGGTTGCTACCAGTACATGGCTACATCCCTTGGTATTTCACTGTTGTACTCCTGCATAAGGGTGTGCTTCTGGAACTCCTTCCAAAGCTATTTGCACAGTGTGTAACAGCAGAATAGCTGATATGCTTGTGTGTTTCTGTCTCTGCCAGGCCTCTCAAACACTCAGGTACATATTTGAACAGACTCAGGGAAAAGTAGGTAGAAGTGAGGTACACCTTTACAATATTAGAGACATTAAGTTGGGACTTTGAGAGACACAGAGCATATAGATTAATACACATTTCCTGAAGTACAAGCAGTGACCAACTCTTACTTATTATCATTATTCATTAGGTGTAATTCACCACCTTTCTGCCCAACGTGTCCAACTCTTACTTATTATCATTATTCATTAAGTGTAATTCACCACCTTTCTGCCCAACGTGTCCAACTCTTACTTATTATCATTATTCATTAAGTGTAATTCACCACCTTTCTGCCCAACGTGACCAACTCTTACTTATTATCATTATTCATTAAGTGTAATTCACCACCTTTCTGCCCAACGTGTCCAGCTCTTACTTATTATCATTATTCATTAAGTGTAATTCACCACCTTTCTGCCCAACGTGTCCAACTCTTACTTATTATCATTATTCATTAAGTGTAATTCACCACCTTTCTGCCTAACGTCAGTAGCTTTCAGAGGAATTCAGAGGGACACAGCTAAAACCTGTCTCAATATCAGGGACATGACTGAAAATTAGTCACAGTTGCAAAGTATGGCCTCTGCCCTAATCAGATATGCTAGTGTTTGTCCTACTATGATACTGTGTGGGGGTTGTAAAGTGCTGCTGTAACATTATTTCCTGCTAGAATGGCTGGTTCTCTTTTCACAGTCATGTAATGCAATTCCACAAGAACTGCTGGTAAGGATCCACAGAACAGGATTTGTGTTATGGCATTCCTATTTGTCCTTTACATTCACTCATTCTGATGCATGATATATTGATTTCAGCACCAATTTGGTGTATGCTTACCATGGCTCAGTGGTACTTCATGCAGTCTAGTGTGTGCAAAGTCCGGGGTTCGAGACTGACAGAGGCATTTTATTTTGCTGCTGAGCAGAACAGGGGCCCTGACATACAGAGTAACTAAGGCACTTTTAAGCAGTTGTATGCGGGTTTGCATGGGTTTGGGCGATGCTTAGCTAAACGCACACAGGCGCATACTTGCTCAAACCCGCTAACTACTGCTTAAAAGTGCTTACTCCCGCTAACCCCCGTGCTCATTTCTTTGAAAGAAAAGAAAATGGGGAGATAGGAAAGTGGTGAAAAAGGGGTACAAAGAGGCGAAGACAGTAGGGAATACAGCTCGGGATCTGCAGGATGGGTGTAGGGAAGGCCCATAGCTGCCCATTTCTTTAACAGCAACAGCTGTGCATATGCAATAAATTTGGAGGGAAATATGAAACCTTCAACCTCTGTGAGAGGGGTGAGGACAACAAAGTATGTTGTACTGCCAATTAAATATCAGTTTATGTGTCCAGCAGACATGTGTGCAAAATGGGCAGCTATGTATGGGGCGTAATTTTTTTTTGGTAGCAGAATGCCCTTTTTTTTATTTTTCAGGTGAGAGTGGAATGTGGGGTAGGGGAAGTAAGTATATTTGGGGAGGTAGGTTGGGGAGGTAAACAGACAAGACAAACAAGACACATACAGGGGCATAATATGACACATGTGGTGGGTGAACACCATTGATGGGGAAGGATGTTTGGAAATCGCAAGCCCATGAGCCCACAGATGGCAACAGTGGAACTGAGATCTCCACCCATGGGCAGTCACCACTGCACCTTCACAGCCCAGAGGCTGGCTGTGCTGGGGGCTGCATAGGAGGGGAAGGCTCACCCATGAGTCGTGCCACTCATGCCTCAAGCTGGCGTAGGGGATCAGTGACAGAACACTCAATCTCCCTATGCACCACAGCCCAGGCTGTTCGGAGGGTGATAGGTGGCCCTCCTCCACCCATGCTTGCATGGAGCGGATGAGCCCCATCCCCTGCAGCACTTCCACCCGAAGGTGGCACAGGGCCAACGGAGGAGGAGGTCCCAGGCTGGGCACCAGACCTGCTGGTGCCAGGTGCCATCGCCAGCTGAGGTGGGACAGGTGGGTCAGCTGGGACTGGCCTTCCCATACATTCTATTTAGGAGGATTTAATGAAAGTATGGGTTAGTAACTGTTAACAGCATTCCCAATTAGTTATAACAGCATGCAGAAGTGTTCCCATTAACCCAACACACCAGAGTTCCAACAGTTAAACAGCAAGCATGACACATGCATATATGGGACAACAGTGGACATTGCAACAGCATGCAGGTTTAATTGATGGCAACAAGGCACCAGTATTGTGGTATTTGAACAGGGCACATGCATCAAAATAAATGCAGATATTTATAAACCAATAGGACATATGTCCCAACAAATGTTTTGAGATTAGACATACCCATTGAGGTGTAGAATTGCATTTTATATGCACATACAGTAGGGTGGAAAATGATAGCTCCATTAACAACTTATATAGCCTTATAGTTTACACTACATTCCTATTGACTGCTTTTATATGACCCCTACATGTATTATCACACTACACATTTGTCCTTAGATGGGTTTTGCTAGATCTTTATATACATGGGCTGTATCTGACGTACAAACTGTCCGGGATGCAGATATTACTGCTACATATTTTGTGAGTTGCTCAGACACACTACTGCTGAGATGGTACACTGACAGCTCTACTTTCATATACTTATCTAGATATGTGCAGGTGACATTATCAGTTATATGTTAACAGCTCCCTACATTTCTGCCAGCACTATGACATTTCTGGGGAGCACAATACCAAGCTACTTTTGTGCCAGATTAACCTGTACATGCTGGGCATGAACCAACAGTTGAGGACTGTGAATATGCTTAAAAGCTACTGGCACTCCCTTCATCCACTTTAAATGGGCCTACCCAACTGTGTGTTAACAGCACCTAATACAATTAGTACTATTTCTATAATGCAAGAATACAACAACATATCAAAGAAAATGACACAGACACACTACGGGAATTATACCTTTATTAAAGACTTAAAAGACTTTTCTAGAGGCTCTGTCATTAATTTTATATGACAGTACATGCAGAATAATTATTAGAGAATTATTATACCTTTATTTATTGTGTTTAAACACATTTGTCAGGCTCTCTCATTTATTTTACATAACGGTACATGCAGAATACTTACTAACCTGCCTGGTGGCACAGCCTTAGCGGCCTATCTGCATAGGCTTGCTGATTCGCAGCACGGACACCTGCAGCTGTGAAGTAATTGAAGTGATATTGAGACATACCTATCCATAGTATACACTAGAATAGCAATTCTTACATGCTTAATTTTATGGCTACTTACTCAGTAGTGGGGCATTTGGCATCCCACAGGCTTCCTGGATCCACTGGTCCAGTTGATCTGCCTTGCATCTTCTCAGGTCTGCATGGTGGTGTCTGACCTGCCCACCAGTCTGAGGGATGCCTGTGGCACTGGTGAGTTCATGAGCTAGACCATCCCAGGCATCCGCTTTGTATTGGGTGCCCTGGTACTGGCCCCGCAGGAGTCTATCCTCATGATGGTGGACAAGGAGCCAAACCATAACTTTTGACTCCTCAATGCCCCAACATTGTGCTCAAAAATGACAGCCCTCTCCAGCACCGGCCATTGCTATCTGCAGATGGGAGCTACAACCAGTTATGGATAGTATTCCTGCCTATGGAGTTTAAATATGCATAATTTCCTGCACTTTTTGGTGATTGGCTAGTTTTGAAAAAACGCAGCTGAAGATACACCTGCTTAGCAATGGGTAAACTTACATTGATATGTATATGTGTGTTGAAAGTGCATACTTATGTAAAGATGTCATGGCTTAGTAGTTCAGTACTGTGATTATGGTGCACAGTATCCCGGGTTCGAGGCCTGTCATTGCTTATTATTTCACTACTGGCCAGACCGGCTAGGAGGTGTGGCTATGTTTTACCGACTTTGCTCGACTTTGCCCGACGTTGCTCTATGCTGCTCTACATTGCTCTACATTGCCAAATGTTGCTCTATGCTGCTCTACGTTGCTTTACGTTGCCCAATGTTGCTCTATGTTGCTCTACGTTGCCCGGCATTGTGCTGGTTAGCGCGGTGCGCAGCTACGTGCACACATGTTCTGTTTGCGCTAGTTGGCGCGATGCGCAGCTCCGCGCAAAGCTATTGCGCTAGTTAAAGTGCTGCTAAGCTATGAGCAATTATACCAAAATGTGCTTAATACTGGTAAATTTTGCTTAGCAGTGCTTCACTTTGCTTAAGATACATTACTTCTGCATTCATCAGTATGCATTACTATTTCACTTTCTTAGATATATTTATACAATTTGTTCACTACTACATACGCCATTTCAATGCTTTTTACTAAAATTTCATTAGTAAATGGAAGGAATTCTTTTCATATATGGATTTGCAGTAGAAAATAAAAGGGGGAGTGGTGGAACTCGAACTGGGAATGCCACCTCTTAGTGCGAGGGTTCTACCACTACGCTATTGCTATTTTACTTACTTTGCATATAAGTTTCTTATTATCCTCTTCGATGTCTTACTGCTAACTGTAGCTAAGCAATGGGAAAACACCCGCAAACAAGCGCAAATACGGGCAGCTATATCGGGAATGCTAAAAAAAAAAAATAAAAGCTTTATATTTTATTATTGTACTGGGGTTTAGAATGTGGGGGAATGTAGTGTTGGGTATGTACACATTTGAGTGGACTCGCTCATGTCAGTTGACATTTCCCTATTGTGATACTTGCAGGGGCGTGGATTTTTGGACTGCTAAGCAGTCCGACACACCCCCTACACTCGTGCATGTTCCTTGTTAGACTTGGAGTTGAGGCAGCGTGCCTTCATTAATATGCATGGCGCGCTGCCGTCTTATTCTTACACTGGCGTTTACGTGTAAGCCTCCTCTACTCTTACATGGAGGATTCGTGAATCCTGGGGACTGTCAACAATTAAAAAAGTAAGGAAACCAAGGACTGTACCCAAAAATGTCTGTTTACTACAATCAATTCATTCCTTTACACCAGAAATAATGTGGGTTGCAGGAACTGATATATATATATATATATATATATATATATATATATATATATATGTATCTACTTTAAAAGAACAAAATCTTAAAATACTGAACTTCACATCAACGAGACTACCATTCCAAAAAATCAAAACAATAAAAGCTTAAAATGTTGAGTTTCAGTAAGCTGAAACTTTAAATGCCAACATACGTAAAACCGAGTATAATGCAGAAAGTTGTATCTGTTTGTACAGATATGTCTCTTTAAATTTTTGTAGTGTCAAAAAAAATGGCAGACGTTTTGTACAATGTTCCCAGCAGTATTTGAAGCATTTACACTACAATATGGTCACAAAAAGGTATATGCCCTTTTCCCCACTGTAGTGCAATCCCAGAGTTGGTATATTTAGTTAGGAGCTGGGGGGGGGGGTTAGATAGTACAATCTGCAGAATAGAAGTAGGTTTACAGTTGTTGAATTTATGAAAGGTTTGGGAAGTGTTTTTTAAAAATGAATACTGTGCTAATTTGCTGATCGTTTGTTAGAGTTTTATACAAGTTTTTATTTGTAGACTTTGTGGTTCATTTTTTTTAAGAAATAGTGGTTAGTGTCAGAAGTGTAAAGCTGTGCTGTTATTGTGCAGTTGATTTCGGTATTTTGAACTTCAGTATTTTAAACTTTCAGTGTTTTGAGTTTTCAGATTTGTGGTCTCGGTCATGTGAAGTTCGGTATTTTAGGATTTTGTTCTTTTAAAG
>NC_056734.1:615448349-615523349 GCF_019279795.1 Protopterus annectens | reverse complement strand
ACATATATATATATATATATACATAGTGTTTTTAGGGTTTTTTATTCAGTTTTTGATACTCATCTTTTGCAAACCAGTGAGTCAAAGTAGACTGATCATAGCAGAGTGGAGTGCTTTGATCACTCATAGGTAAACTTCATGTTATTGTACATATAAAAAGAAAAAAATGTGCAGATGCAGAAATATATGCAAGATTTTACATAATAAATACATCAATAAACAGACACATAAATAAATAAGCACATAAATAACTAATGGCCAGCACAGTGGTGCAGAAGTTATCTCTGCTTAGTCATGGGTTCTCTGGTTTGCTTTCCAGCTGTGGTGGCTTCGCAGTAGAACCTGCATGGCCTCTCAGTGCATGTGCTGGTTCTTACTAGGCAATCTGTTATCCTTCTACTTCCAAATTTATGCAGTCAGTGGCATGCATTGTACGAATGCGTTAAAAAGGGAATATGTGAAAACACATCCTGTAAGAGGATGGTATCCAGTCTAGGATTACTTGCTTTGCATTGTACCTATTGAATAAATAAATCCTGGGTTCTGGCTCCCCTGTGACCTTAAATAGGTTACGGTGGGTATCAGAATTTGATACGCAAATAAAATATTGAGCGTGCAAAATAGCAAACAAAAATGTGTGATCTTTTAAGATTGAAACACACACAAACAAACTGTAGGAGAGATGCCCCCTTGATCCCCATAACTCCTGCTAATTATATATACCAACCCCGAGATTGTATAACAGTGGGCAAAGGGTAAATACCCAGACCCTGCTGCACCACATGTAAAGCAGACTGTAGGCTGTAGAGCAAGGAAAAAGCATTCACTCATTTCAGCTTTCATGCTTACCGACGGCATCCCAGAATATAATGGATAATTGAGTGAATTTCTGCTTATCTTGCTAGAGCTCCATTTGTGCCTGATGGAGAGCACTTCTTAAACAATCTGAATTACAGAGCTACATAAGTATATTTTTTGCACTTTCTCTAACTGTTCAGTGTTTCTTATCAGCACTGCACTGGTTGTATTTATTTGCTTATCAGTACTGCATTATTTTTTACTTATTTGTATAACAGTTCTGCACTAGTTTATTGCACTGTTTTTATTTATTTGTTTGACTGAGTTATTTACTTTTTTCTGTGTCTTGATTTATATATTTGCTGATCTCTGGTTGCTTATTAGTACTACATTGTTTTTTAAAGCAGTCGCGTTCGAAGTCACCATCTCCCCCGAACCCACTCTAGCTAGGGTCAAACAAAAAACTTTATCAAAGCTGATTACAGCCTCTTGCAGGATGGTATAAACAGCTTCACAGCCCCCTCCCCCTCTCTAGGAACTGGTAGCAGTAGTATCCAAACCTATATCAAATTACTATACGGACATTTATATAGATACACGGAATCAGGAATACCTGACAGGGTTAAATTATCCTCCGCAAGGAAGAATAAACCTGTCTGGCGGACATCTGCAATAAATAAACTCTATAACAAAAGAAAAAAAAATGCTGTCTAGGACCAAGAAAGAGCAGGTGCCCAATTGGAAGTAATCTCTCCTTAGCCTAAACAAGCAAATAAGAGCACTAGTGAAATCCTCCAAAGCAAACTTTGAGTCCAAATTGGCCACATCTACTAGAGAAAGTCATAAGACCTTCTTCACATATGTCCGTAATCTCAAAGGCAGCACCCGGATCTGTTCAGAACTGGTGGTCAGAGACACAACATATACAAATGCTGTTGATATAGCAAACTTGCTGGCTGACAGATTCAGTGAAAATTTCACCTCCCTGTCCCCCCATCAGTAAATCAGGAAATTCCCAGTACCAGCCCCCTTCCCCTTATATCTAGGGAACAGTTTATCATTCCTCTCTCAAAGGCAAAAAATGCAGCCTCCATGGGACCTGATAATATCCCAGGCTGCATCCTACATGAACCCAGGCAGGAACTTGCAGCACCATTAGGTGCCCTATTCAATCAAAGCCTGAGTACTGGGTTTGTCTCAGCTGAGTGGAGGACAGCCACTATCATCCCTTTACACAAATGGAGCATCCACTGATCCTGGAAATTATAGACCCATCAGCCTAACTAGTCTGATCTGCAAGGCCATAGAATGGATTATCATGGACCTCATTAACAAGGACATTGGCAACCTCCAAACACTCAATTCCACACAGCTTAGCTTCATCAATGGAAGGTCATGTCTGTTAAATTTGGTTGACTTTTTTGATACAGTCACCAAAGGCGTGAAGGAGGGGAAGACAGTGCACACCTCTTACCTTGACCTGGCCAAAGCCTTTGACACTTTTCCCCACTAAAGCATAATAGATAAACTCTCTCAACTAGGCATGAATCCATATGTTAACAGATGGGTAGCTAACTGGGTTATTGATAAAACCCACCTGGTCAAAATATGGGAAACCACCTCAAGCAGTAGAACCATATCAAGTGGCATACCCCAGAATTCAATCTTGGGGCCTCTGTTATTTGGGATATTATTTTCTGAGGTACAGGCCAAAACCAGTGGACTATGACTGACCAGGTCTGCAGATGACTGCAAGTTGGGGGTTGTCGTCAAGTCCCCTAGTGACATGGACGTCCTTCAAGAAGGTCTCACCCAAACAAATGACTGGTGTCAGAAACATGGCCTCAAGCTGAATACAAAAAAATGCATCATCATCCCCTTTGGGGAAAGTGATGACCCCTCAAATTATCACATTAATAACAATGTCCTAGGCACGTCGTGAGGGATTTAGGCACCCAGATTGACAGCAACCTGACTTTTGACCACCATGTTGCTTACATTGTACGGAAAGCTTTCTACATGGCCCACCTCATAAGTAAGGGTATCTCATCCAGGGACAAGGAGGTCATAACATCCCTGTATTCTTCCCTTATAAGGCCCATTATTGAGTACAACTCCCTATTCACCATGTACCTCACAAAGCACATGCAGCAGCTGAAGAGACCGCATAGGTTCCTCACCAGGAGAATCCGGGGCCTCAAAGATTTTCCATACACAGATAGGCTAAAATTCCTAGCCCTCTACTCTGTTTCATACAGACTCCTCAGAGGTGACATCTGTCTGGCATACAAAGCGATCTCGGACCCTGCCTTGATGGGACTGCTGCATATCCACAAGTCAAGCTCCACTCGAGTAACCCATACACACGACCTCAACCTGGTCTGAGACATCAATAGAACTTATTAGCAGGACAAATTTGTGTCCCAGAGACTCCCCCATCTGTGGAATAGACTCCCTTTCCATGTCAAGCAGAGTACCTCTTTACCGTTTTTGAAGCGCAACCTGAATAACTGGATGGGAAATAGAAAATACATCTCAGGGATTCCACCTGTGTCCCAGCTGGACAGGGGCATCAGGTGCTGATTTGTCTATACATGGGCTAAACTCTTGGCTAGGCTTATAAGGACCTCAGGGCCAATAGCCTAGTGACTTCCTATGATCCTATGATCCTATAAATGAGTACAATAAATACATTATCACTCATCAGCAGGTAAAGTAATATGTGGCTCATTTATTAATTATTATCTTAGTAAGACAACAACTTTCTTAATAGTTTTTGCAGCTGGAGAAAATAATCTTAGTTGAGCGGTGATTGATTTCTTTATGTATGGGTAAGGGGTCAGTTTAAGCATCCAAGCATGGATAGGTGAGTGGAAAGAAGATGTCACTTATTAGAGGAGAAGCGTAGAATGAGAATGGTAAGAAGCAGTGTATGAAAATTACAATGAGGTAGGAGGAAAGCAGAGAAAGTTAAAAAAAATTGGATTAGGCCCAAGTTCTTGTTTGCAAACTGAGTGGCAGCCAACGTATCAAGTTCTAGTTGCCAAATCTCTGTTAACTTGAAAATCTCTTTGTATATCAGCTCAACAAAATCAGCTGCTACAAAAATCTTGCACACTGAATAACTTTCATTTAAAAACATTTTACCAGAGGACAAGCCTCTCCGCCCCCTGTGCATCTCTCATGTGGGGAGGGGGTCACCCATACATCCTGCTAGTTATATACATATTGGCTCTGTGTTTGCACAATCATGAGGTAAAAAAGAAACAGTCTAAACGCTATATGAGACCATTCCCATCTATCTATTGATGATTGTGTTTTTCCTCATTTCTAAAGATTATGTGATAAATGAGAGACTTGATAGGTAGAATCAGCTAATTGGCTTTTATTGTGTTGTCCTGTCCTGTGGATAGATAATCTGCTGGAGCAAATGACAGGAATAGGAAACAATGCTTACATATTTGTGAGGTTCAAAAGATTTCTTGCTGGTTAGGTTTATATTAAATCAATATTTATTTAATTGGTAAGCACAAGAAAGAGTTCAACGGATATACAATGCAAAGTATTCATCATGGGGTGAATTTCAAGATATATTCCCTCGAGGATCATGAGTACAAAGAAAGACAAGGTTCAGCTGAGTGCACAGGAAAAGCAAGTAGGGTTTTACATGTAGAAATTATTCAAGGCTGTTTTAAGCATATTCAATTTGTTAACAGATTATGTTGCACAAGGGCTTTGTAGTTCCATTTGGTAGGAAGACAGACATTAATAGTCTGCCTCCCATTTTACTGCTGCTTTTCCTATTTAAAGTCAGTTAGTGTTTGATGATTTAAGTGGAGTATCTGCTAATACCAGTTCATTAAACGTGAGCAGGGCCGCTGAGGCAAAATCCAGGCCCCGGTACAAAGAAGGTGTGTAGGCCCTTATACAAAATTCTACACACGCATGTAAGTGTGTATGTTATTATTTATTTCTAACAATTGTAGATTACATTGATACATTTAGATAAGTATGTATAGGTATAAATGTAATAATAAAGTAATATATTTATAATAGTAAAAGATGTTTATAATAGCATTTATTGTCTGCCGAACAAAGGTACTTTCCTGGCCTTTTTCCTAGTGAAACTCTGAATTACATAATCAAAAGTAATCTGTTTTGCTAGATCAGACTCAATACTGAGTCTTGCCAAATCTACTAGTCGCTCTTGTGACATAGTGGATCTTAGAAATTTTTTTACCAGCTTTAGCTTGCTGAATGAGCTCTCTGCAGAGGTGACAGTGGCAGGAATTGTCAACAGAATACGCAGACTGATGCATATATTTGGAAAGAGTCCTTCCAGTTTGTACTTTTTCAAGCTGTTCATCAGCTCCAATGGGCTCTGCTGGTTCTCTCCATAATTTGATCGATGAACAGCTGGCAGGTGACTCATCTCCATTACAAGATCTTCACTGATATCAGCAGGATATTGATTTGCCAGTGATTTTGATTTTTCTTTCAGCTCATCTACAGGAATTGTTAGGTACTTCCAGAGGAAGCTGAACTTCTCAGAAATGTTCACTGCAGCATTAAAATGAACTGTGAGTCCACCAATAACATTATCCAGCATTACATAGAAAACAGACTTTCTGAAATACGCTTCTTCAGGGGAGTCATCCGTTTCATGTTGTTGTGAGAATTTGGCATCTTCACCATGGAACCTTCTTTTGCATTTTGCATCACCACAACTTCCAGATAGTTTAATTTCTATGTGTAAATTGGAAGTGACATGCTTAGCTTCACTCCACATACTTTCCCAGCTGTTGTGGAGATCTGTCAGCTCTGAAATCAAGGTTTTTATGTTGGACACTTCAACATCCAGTGTTGCATTTCTGGATTGGATAACTTTGTTACAGATATCAACTGGAACTAATATTTTGTACCATACAACAGACATTATCACACAAACGAATGATGTCACATAAGACAAAGCTCCATTAATCTCTATTCTTGTTTTGGCAGTTAGGTTCAGCTTCAAGAGGTCTTCTAATGCTAATTTGATGCCAGGCAGATGAGCTACAAAGGGCTTCACACTTTCAACATGGTCTTACCACCATGTGCTAGATATGCCATGAAGAGAACAGCCAATACGATTCTGCAAAATTTTCCATCAATGTGGACTAGAGCTAAACAAGTTCTAAGCAGTTTGTATAGTTCCAAAGTATGTTATGGTTTCAGGAATACATTCTGCAGCATCATTTCCACACAAATTGAGTGTGTGGCATCCACATGGAGAAAATATAGCAATTGGACATTGCTCAAGTATTCTTGCTTGTGCAGCTTTATATTTTCCTGACATGTTGGCTGCGTTGTCATAACCCTGTGTTTGGCAATCAGAGAGTGGAATATCATGTTCGTTCAATGTATCTACAATCATCTGTGCTATGTCAGATCCAGTTTTGTCACTGCAGTCAACAAATTTCAGAAATCTTTCTACAATTTCAAACTGGGATTCATTTTGAATTACATAACATAGCAGGAATGTTGTCTGCTCAACATGAGATGCATCCGGTATGGAATCAACTTTCACTGCAAAGTACTTTGCAGTCTTTCTATCTTGCAAAAGTGTTGTTTCACAATTTCAGAACATTCAGCAATTAACTCATTTTAAGAATCAGCAGAGAGATAATGCACTTGAAGTTGTTCCCCATTTTCTTGTGACTAACTTGCAACACATGTTCTTTTAAAATTGTATCCCAATGAGACAACAACTCTATTAGTCCCCAAAAATTTCTATTGTCCTTGTCACCAATGCGCTGTGAACTACCACGCAAAGCAAGCCCATATTCTCCAAGGAATAGTATAACATCAATGATTCATTTCATAATGTTGTACCACTTGACAGATTCTGTTGCAATTGATGCATCTAAGAGACTTTCAATGCCCTTATCAGAAGATAGGCGTCTTTCAAATTCTCGCCAAGCCAGATAGCATTGCCTATGACTATTGGTTCTCTCATGTTCTGGGATGCGACTACATAATTTTCACCACTTTCCAGCAGCTGACCATCCTTCTGATGATGCAAGCGTAGACTTGGATGCAGAGCTAATGTTGCAACACAGATTGTTGCAAAATAATCGGCAGGGGGAACAATATAATGCTTGTTTAACATCAATCCAGACAAGCCAATCTCGGACATGTTTCTCATTATTCAAATTTTGAAATGTTAGTATGCTTTCTGGAAAAACTTGGTTATTCATATCTTTGGGAAATGTTTTAGGATTGCCAATATGACCTTTTTAACACAGTTTTCTATATCCATCTGAGAAGGAACCTCTGTTACAAGAAGTCAATGTCAATTCCAATATTACTCTTTTCTTCACAATGGCCAGATTCTGTAGACATTGATGTACTTGTTGCCTCACTTCTCCTTTCATCACTAATATTCACTTGTTCCTTCAGATCTCATTTTCTCTCATATTCTCCATCCTCCAAATCCACATTCGCATCATCCACCTTTTGTGCAAGAATAACATTAGGATTTACTTGATCTGATGTTTTTTGAAAATCCAAACTGGCTTCATGAGATTCTGTCCTTTGTTTCAGTTCTGCATTTGGCTCACCGTGTTCTAAATCTAAAGTTTCATTTTTGTCAGTTTCTCTTGTTTTGCATTTAACGCCGACTTGAAAGAGTGTTTGCAGTCCTTTTTTATTAATCTCATCACGTTTTTGTTTTACTTTACGTTTTTGAGCTCCAGGTTTGTGAGATGACATGTTTAAGGCCGGTACCTGAAATGAAATATAGAACATAGAAATTTACCATATTGCTATCAAAAATTTTGTTAGTGGTACTAAAGTTAGGACAATATTTATTGCTATTGATTTCCGCTAACCATCAAGCCGTTTATAGTCTTGAATGTCTTGATAACGTACACAAAAAGGCAGACAATGTTAGTAAGTTCTTTATGCTACAATTACAGCATTTACATGGAACTTTACCTGTGGAATTATTTCTTCCTTTGCATTCCTGTAAAGTCTTCTTTGCAGACCATGATGAATCAGCATGGCGTGTGTCCTGTTTTTTTCTTCCTTCTGGGATTCGGTGGGAAAGCAAGGAGGAGTAATCCAAGCAATACATTTGATGTTTGAAGCTAGGAATGAACATGTGAGAACACTCGTCGATAGTCACTTTCACAAGTTTTTGTTTGTTGAATCTTGAACGCACCATATTATGTCACTCAAAAGTATTTTATCATTGTCACGGCCTTCTATTGCTTTGTACTCACTCAACACTTTGTGATCTTGTACGTGTAAGTTCTCACGCCGTTCTTTGTCTTAGTTTGTAAGGACGTCTCTTCTCGAGACAATGACACATTTTATTTTTTGTGATGATTCTTGGGCTTCATTGGGCCCCCTTGAGCTTCATAGGCCCTGGAGCGATGTACCGGCTGCACCCCCCTCTCCTCAGGCCTGAACGTGAGTGATCTGGATTAAGGTCCACTACAATAGTTTAAAGGCAGAAATCAGCTGCATGTAGTTCAACATAATTAATAAATCCAGACTTTCCACTGACTCACTAGCTCACCCAGGATACATGAAGTGGGTTATCCAAGTCACTTATTTCAGAAAGCAGCTTTGTCACATTCATAGCCTGCACCATAACTTTCCTGGTTTCTAGTGTTGGGTAATATTTTATACAGTACAGCACTATTATATTTTGATGCAACTTGTTTATACTTATGTACACATACTTTAAAAGACATCTTTAGTTTAAGATGTACTCAACTATTTTCATGGTTGGATAACTTCCAGACAAATTGGTATATTAATTTAAATTTGCAAGAAATTGCTTATTTTGTCAATAGTTTTGCTAACTCAGTAACATAAATTTTTCATGAAAAGCTACTTTTCTTTCCTATTTACATACATTGAGAATACTGATATGTTTTGGAAGGCTTCAATGAATGAAAGATCTTATTTAATGTGGGTCAACAGTATTATGTTGTCAACTTACTATGTAAGCATTATAGTTCTGTTGTGTTGTTTCATGTAGTTATCAATGACAGAGAAGAGCATGGAGCCCAGAAATGATCATTATTGTACACTTGTACACTGGTATGCATTACATAGATGCTTTAACAGCTTTTCAAAAATCTGATGGCTTTGCATGACAAACCACTGCAGTGATGCTCAGGCAGAGTCACCTTTCTGTAGACTTGCCATGAGTTGAAGTTCACTCATCATATCAAAGGCTTTGGAGGTCTTCAGACATATTGCTCAAGAATAGCTGCCACTTTCTTATTGCATGGTTACACTCCTTCAGCTTGATAGTGACTTTGAGTAGGTTATGTCCCTGCCTTAATGCATGCTGGTTTTTAACAGAATGCTATACTGAACTAAATACTTATTACTCTATTAATGTACTACCTTTCCAGTGCTTGTGTCAGTATGCTGGAAATGCTGTTATGCCTCTAATTTTCCAGACTGGTTAGAGCCTTCCTATAAGGATGAGTACGGCTTTACGTTGTTTTCATTGTGTGGGCACTATGGTTGATTAATGCATTTAGTGGAGTGGAAATATGAGGGATTATCACACTATAAATACAAAGTTAGGTTATCTATTGATGCTTAACCATCATGACCTTTACAACAAATAATACTCATCTCAGCTAGACAACTTAAAAAGTTTTTTCAAATGGGCTTTTTGAGGAGGTGGGTTATTCATCATTAGAACTTCTACAACCACAGTGATGTCTAAAGTATGAAAGGGTTTCTTATATTATTAATTCAGAAATGTTATAATATGACTACTGAGCATTATAGATTTATTGTATATACACGTCTTAGACATTGTTTCATACTTTTTCTTCACACTGTGCTGTGTAGGTTTCCCATTCTTAGTTAATGTTTGCCTTGACATCTTGAAGTTAGGCTTGTGCATGGTACAATTCATAAGTTCATAGATTAGTACTAGCCTAACTGCCTTTATGGGACATTTTATGCCTAACCAATTACCCCATGTCAGAATCAAACCTTGCAGCTTGTGTCTGTAAGGTAAACATCTTAACCATTTTGGCAACCTCCCAATAGTTTAATATTTCACATAAGATTCACTTGCTGTTTCATGTTTCTCCAGATCAAGTAGCACACCAGTGAATTATTAATCATATCCTGTATTATGATCAAGAAAGCTAAAATACTGGCATCAGCTAAAGTGCTAAATAGATGGATTAGTAATAATAATTTATTTGATTTACTACTTAAAGCAGAAGATAAGTCATTGTTCTTCACTCATTATTCTTACTCACATGAGATGCAAACTAGAATTGATAGGATTTATAGATACACTTAATGAAGTGTTTTACTTAATAAAGTGGATTATTTTAAAATTATTCCTTGACCTTTATCTGCTCATAATGCACTGATTATTATTATAGTAACAGATATAATGAAATTTCAGATTATTTATAGAATCCCAGTATGTATGTTGAAAGTAAAAGAGTTTAAGTGCTACCTTAAGGAACAAATTGAGGATTTTTTTATCTGTGAATGATAATGGTAAGGTTAGTAAAGTCATACTATGGGACTTCTTAAAAAGGCATATTAAAGATAAACTGGGAAGATAGGCTAGTAATAAAATGAAAGAGTGGGATGAAGAGTTGTTAGAAATACAAGACAAAATACACAAAGGAAGGTTTGAACAACAAACAATGAAATTAGGTAATACCAAAGTCATTAAAAATAATGAGAAAATATCTAACAGTTTTAATGCATAATGGAGAAAGATTTAGAAAATTTTAAATTGCATAGTTATTCGATGACTTAAAAATATTTACATAGATTAGCCAAGGAAAGTAAGATGCTAAGCAAAAAGGTACAAATCAATAATATCGAAAATCCTCACATTAATAAGCTTTATTCAGATATAAAGAAAATACTTAAATTCCATAAGGATCTTAATAAAGATAAAAATAATAATCTTGATGATTACAAAATTGACAGTTATTTAAGGATGATGTTACTAGTAAACTTAATAACCAAGTATCACAGTTGAATGAGTCTATTACCCTGATTGAAGTTAAAGAAGGTTTAAAAAAGGTAAAAATGGTAAAGCTCCAGGGTTAGATGATTAAGCTATGGAATTATATAGTCTGTTTCTGTTAAATATTTTAGAATTACTGAGTGATGCTTTCAGAGTAATTTAGGGTGACAAAATAATTCCTCCCTCATGGACATTTTCTGAAATTTCAGCTATACTTAACAAGGAAAGGATAATAAGTCTTCTCATATAGATCTAGTTCATTATTAAATCTAGACTATAAAATATTTACTTCCATTTTAGCCATAAGATTAAGTGATACAGTAGATACATTAATTAAAAAAAAGATCAAACAGGCTTTATAGTCAGTAGATTAACATATGATAATAAAACATGTTGTAGCTATCTTAGATTTAGCAAAAAGAATGAACAAGAAATTGTACTAATTAGCTTATATATTGAAAGAGCTTTTGATTCTGTAGATTGGAACTACTTGTTTAAAACTTTAGAAGCATTTGCATTTCCAGAACAGTTTATTGGAATATAAAAAATGTATAGACACTCCAAAGTGTATATAAAAATTGGATCTTATATTTCTCAAGATTCACTTTAAACAAAAGCACAATGCAAGGGTGTCTCTTGCTGTCTTTACTATTTGCATTAGTTATCAAACCCTTAGCTAATATTATAAAAAGCAATGGAAAAATTGGTGGATTCTCAATTAATAGAGATTGTCAATCTAAAATACAGCTTTTTGCAGATGATATTTTACTAACTGTAGGAGATTTAAATTATTCAACTAAAGAAATAGATGAAGAAATTGAAAAGTTTCAAGACGTATTGCTGCTGAAATTTAATAGCAATAAAAATGAATCTTTAGTGTTAAATCAATTACTGGACAGTAAATTTAAGGATAAATATAAATATAATTAAGAAGGAAAATAATTAAAATATTTAGGAATAAAAAATCTATCCAGATGTGAGTAAGATTACTAATAATAATTTTGAAAAATTAATTGAAGAAGTGTTACTTTTTATTAAAAAATGGAATTAATTTTTTTTTTTACTTTTGCAGATAGGTTGGTGCTTATTAAAATGATTAAAATTATTATGTTACATATATATATATATATATATTATATATATATATATATATATATAGAAAGAGAGAGAGATAAATATATTGTATTCAATAGCTTTAATACTTGACAAAAACCTTTAAAGAAAATGAAAAAATGGGATCTATATCACTTGATTGAAAACCCAAAGGATCAAACCAGTATTCATCAAACCCTTTACATCAAAACCTCTAACCATTGAATGTACTTTTAATCAAAAACTTTCCCAGGGCAAAACAACAGCTGGCTGCCATTGGGAATTTCCTCTTTTCCCAACTGTAGTACAATCTTGGAGTTGGTATATTTAGTTGGAGGAATGGAGTGCAGCCCCCACATTCGGGTTGTGGGGGTAGTATCCCACACCTGGGTGGGTTTTTAATTTTATTATTTTTTTTTTTGTGATCACTAGATTGGCTGAGAATTATTTTGTCCTGGGAAATATTTTGACTAAAGTTTGTTTGATATTTTCAGGTTTCGATCTAAAGGATTCAGTGAATAGTGGTTGGATGGTTTGGGTTTTTGATTAAGTAATATAGACCCAGAAAAATAGAAACGGCAATCTTATAGTATCCCAAAAAAGCCAAGAATTATTTATAGAAGTCATATAAGATTATGGGAGTATGGAGGTATTAGCGTCCCAGATGTAGAATCTTATTCTATTGCTACAAGTTTAAACTTTATCATACTCTAGATGGGCTCAACTTACACTATTCAATGGAAAACCACCCAGGAGCAGATTATTCTAAATTCTTATAAGGTTATTAAAGATGATAAATTAGAAATATATAAGACTCCTTTCATCTGGTTAACAAAATTACCTTAGAAGGAAATTAATTTCAATCTTTAAACTCTGCATATATGAAATCAATTCTTAAAACAGTTAAGAAATACATTTTTAAAACTCTATTAATATCTAAATGGATTTTTTTTTGTGTTTTCCTATTCCACACACTTCTACATTTAAGGAAACTCAGAACAATGTTAAAATTAATTTACTAAAAAGGAATAGCTTAGTATTTTCATAGGATTGCTTTGAAAAATGAAAAGATAAGTTCCTATAATATTTAATGAAAGAAGAGAAGTTAGATGAAGCTGCTAACCAGTTAATATTATCAATCAGTAAGAAATTAAATTAATTTGTCAATATTATGACCGGAGAGGAAGAACATCATTCTCCCATTATATGAACATATGAATCCCAAAAGTGTTGTGGTCAGCAAGCAGGCAAAACAACCAGTGGAAAAAAAACTTTTTTTAATACATCAATGCACAAAAAATATTTAAGCGTTTCTTGTCTATCTCTGGGCTTCTTCAGAACTAATAAATGTTACACACTTCCTGCTCAAATAAACTTCCTGTCCATCATCAATGTCAATTAATTGGAAAAATTAGATCACTCAAATAAAATGTTTAAAACAATTGGTTGCTACTAATTAGTGAACCAAACTCTCCTAATAAATGTATAAAGCACTATAAAATACATAGCATTACCTAAGACCCAAAACCTTTCTTTCTTCAACAAATAAACCCATATGGGGTATAAAAAATGTGTAGGTATCCAGTAAAATATTTAAAAAAATATCACAAAATCAATAAATTATTGTTCTTTCTAAACAAATATAATAAAACATAACAATTTCATTTTACAAAAATCAACTTAAAAACCTGTGTCAGTGGGTTGATTTACAATTTTGGCAGCTCTTAATATGAGAACAAACTGGGGGGGAAGCAAATTTGTTGAGGCCCAGCTTAACAGTAGCATCTAGCCTTAACTACCAAAGGAATTCCCTGTATTCCAGCCTGTTCTCCCAAGTGCCTTCTCCTGGGGTCCTTCGGAACTATTTCCAAAATGCCAAGTAAAAACTTTTTAAAACCAGTGCAAGTCAGGGAATGTTTGTATAGGGCATTGTTTAAACTGTCCCTTTTCATATCATAGAGGTGTTCAAAAATCCTCTTGGACAGTTTTCTCTCTATCTTCCCTACATAAAAATTACCAAATTGATTACGAACTGCGATATAGACCAAACCTGTGGTGTTACAGTCTTCCTTCTTCAAAGTAACCACATTTTGATGTAAATTCTTTAGGGTAACCTTATCATTCTCCAAAATGTATTGGCAGTATTTACACCTGCCACATTTAATTTTTGCCTACCCTCTGTGTGTGTCTACGCTTTTCTAACACCTCTTTCAGGTTGCTATGTACTTTGTAAATAAATGTGGGTTTGTCACCCAGGTGGTGGTATACACTCTCTACTCTGAGAACAGTCCAATTATGGGTAAATATCACTTTGACCACTGTACTAAGTCCATTGTGTGTAATAGCCATCCCTAGGGAAAAATTATCTTTATTAAAGCCAGGGCCCTTGACCATATCAGCAATAATCCAAACCAAACTGTAGATACTCCACCAAAGGCTATCTGCCCACGATAATTGAGCCAAAAATGGAAGAAAACATCCAGTAGACATCACTTTGAACAGCTACAAAACTTATTTAAAACACAAAAGAGCAGGAATGAGTGCTGTTGTTTATCTGTCTGTCTGTATGTCAGGACTGCAACTCATTCTATGTAGGAAAAATTAACCGCATTGTTAAAAATAGAATGTTGATCCATTTGTCATCAATTAGGTTAAGACATGAACATAATGCACTTTTCCGGCATATTTCTAAGTATGAGAAACATAACTTTAAATTTATGGTTATACAATGCATGAACAAGAATAAAAGTGGAGGTGATCTGGTTAATGAAACAGAGTTAAATGAGACAAAATGCATCATTGAGTTAGCAGCATATAAAACCCCAGGTATAAATAGGGTTATACCTTTAAAATCTGTACTGAAAAAGAAGTGGGTGCAGTACTGATTAGTAGTCAAAGAGCTATAAAAACTGCAGTTTTGTTTGAGTTTGCTATCTGAAGAAGGGCTTGGTCCTGAAAGCGCTCATTCTTGTGTTTTTTAATTGTGTTTTAAATAAAAGTTTTGTAGCTGTGGCTACTGCCTGTTTTCCTCCTTTTATGTCAGCAAAAATCTGGGGTTTCCCTTTCGTCAAGGACCACCGACTTTAACTTGGTAACCAAATCTAATGGGCAACCTCTGTCCAGAAACACATCAGAAATAACCTCAAACTCATGCGTCAAAAGTTCATCCTTCAGTGTCATGTGAGCTGCTCGTATAAACTGCCCTTTGACTAGATTTCTCTTACAGTGCATGGGGTGTTTACTGTTAAAATGAAGATATGAGTTTGAAAAGGTGCATTTTCTGTAGATACTGGACACTACGTTCCCCTCTTGCATCTCTAAGTGCACATCAAGAAAGTCTATTTTACTGTGTCCTAACCCCTGGGTAAATCTCAGGGAATCTGTGGTATTTGATAAAAAAATCATGAAGGGTTCAATATCCTCACTATTCCCTTTCCAAACAAAAAAACATGTCATCCAGGTATCTGGAGTAAAAAGACCATACATTGCTAAACCTCGAGTGAAACAAAAACCTGTTCTCCCAAATAAGCATAACAAGGTTAGCAAAACTGGCAGCACAAGCTGCCCCCATTGCCACCCCACTCACCTGTTTGTAGTATTCCCATTCAAAGTAGATATAGTTGTTAGTCAACACCAAGTCCATCAACTCTCCTTAAAATCTAGCCTCTGGGGGGGGGTTCAAAGAGGTAGTCTTTTGAGCTGGCCTTCTCAAAAAACTCCAGCCCTGTGTCATGGGGAATACAGGAAAAAAGGTCAATAACATCAATGGTCAAAAATAGTACTCCTTCCTTCAAAAACCAGGGGTTCAAGATTCCCAAAAAATCCTATGAGTCCTTCAATAGGTGTTGGTGTTTGTTCAACAGGGATTTTAACTTCCTGTCTAAATATACTGCTAAGGGATATCTTTTAGACCCTGGGCTTCTACAATGAGCCGGTAGGGGTGTCTACCACATTTCTTTGAGAATCAGTGCCTCTTTGATGTATAGAAACTCATAAGTTTATTTTGTAATAATACTCTGAAGTAGTTCATCCTGCAAAAATAAGTCAATAAGGACTATGATAAAGGATAACGCTGCCCAAGATGCAGAAACCTTTACAAATGCACTATATGAGCACTTACAAGGATGCATGGATTGTGCCATCCCTAGCAAAACCAAGACTCACTCCTCTAAGAGAAGGAAACCAGTTAGGTGGACCCCTGCCATAAACAGGCTATACAATAGAAGGAGGAAACTAGTTTAGAAAAAAAGCAAATCCCAAGAAGGAAAGACATCCCTGATCAGTATCAGTAAGAAACTAAGGTCCCTTATAAAATCATCCAAGGCTAACTTTGAAAGAAAAATAGCCAAGGATTCAAACGATAATCAGAAATTGTTCTTTAGCTATGTTAAGAAACTAAGTAGCAACTCGCAGATATGCACTGAACTAGTGCAAAATAGCACAAAATATACTGAACCTACTGATAGTGCCAACATCCTGGCAGACAGATTTAGTGCAAACTTCACCCCCTTCTCACCCCCAAAATGGCCCACAATAATACCAGAAAAGTGTAGTGCCCCGGAAATCACAGACGCATAGGTGAAAACAGCCCTTTCAAAAGCCAAAAACACAGCATCAATGGGGCCAGATGGTGTCCCAGGCTGCATCTTGCATGAACTACAGAACGAACTAACCCACCACCTAAACACGCTGTTCAGCCTCAGCCTCTCCACAGGCTATGTGCCCATAGAATGGCACACAGCAATGGTTATTCCTCTCTACAAAGCAGAAGCCACAACTGACCCTGGTAACTATCGCCCCATAAGCCTGACTAGCCTAGTCTGCAAGGCTATGGAGCACATCACCATGGAATTCATTAACAAAGACATTGGGAACCTCCAAACACTTGACCCAACCCAGTTCAGCTTTGTTAAGGGCAGATCATGCCTACTAAACCTGGTTGACTTCTTCGAGACAGTCACCAAAGCCATAGACAAGGGCAAAGGTGGTTCACACAGCCTACCTTGACCTTGCCAAGGCTTTCGACACCATTCCCCACTCGGGTATTACATAAAAACTCACCAGCCTGAACATAAACCCCTACGTCATGAGATGGGTTGCCAACTGGCTTACAGACAGTACTCACATGGTAAGAATAGCAGGCTCCAGGTCTGACTCTAAACCAGTCACAAGTGGTGTCCCACAAGGCTTGGTCCTTGGGACCCCTACTGTTCGGCATATACTTCTCAGAAGTACAGGCAAACACAGGAGGACTATGGCTAACCAAATTTGTCAATGACTGCAAACTGGGAGCCATAACTGACTCTCCGGCTGACACGGACATCCTCCAAAAGGGCCTTACTGAGACGGACACCTGGTGTCAAAGTCATAGCCTCAAGCTAAATGCCAAAAAATGCATAGTCATCCCATTTGGGAAAAACAAAACATCCACAAATTACCACATAGGTGGAAGCCCCTTAAATACAGAAGAGGTAATAAGAGATATGGGGACCCAGGTAGATAGTACTATCTCCTTTGACAATCATATTGCCAAAGTAGTTAGGAAAACCTTCTATGTGGCCCATCTAATTATTAAAGGGTTCGCATCTAGAAATAAAGAGGTTATAGTGTCCCTCTACTCATCACTCATCGGACCCTTCATAGAGTACAATGCCCCATTTGGGATGTACCTCATAAGACACTTCCAACAGGTGGAAAGACCAGAAAAGTATCTCACCAAGAGGATTACTGGCCTCAAACATATATCCTATGCAGCCCGACTGAAAAAACTCAGGCTGTACTCAGTGGCATATTGCTTACTCAGAGGTGATCTCTGCCTGACTTACAAAGCCATGTCCAACTCAGAATTGATGGACATGCTCCACCTAAAGAAATCCAAGTCACTGCATGCCATGTGCTCGAGTGACCTAAACCTCACAACAACAATAAATAGAACATACTGGAGGGATAGATTCCTGTCACAGAGACTCCCCATGCTTTGAAACAAAATTCCAAACTACATTAGACAGAGTCCCTCACTAACACTCTTCAAGAGAAACCTTGACGAGTGGATGGGTAACAGAAAATACACCCCTGGGATCACTTTATTGGCTCTGCTTGACAGAGGATCAGTTAATTAATAAATGGGGTGGCAAAAGCCGACACACTCTGGCTAGGCTTATAAATGCCCTTGGGCAGATAGCTTAGTACCTACCTACCTATGAACCTATAATATTTCTGTATGAAATATTGATCTCATTTCTTGAAGTTGTCCTATACTGACTCTCATCTTGTAGAATGCTGAACATTTTTCCCACATAGTCTATGTGAGTAGTGATCACCACCCCACTCCCATCTTTGTTTGGTTTCATTATTCTGATTGACCTGCCATTGGTGAGGCTGTCAAAAAGGTCCCGTTCATCAGTGGTTAAATTGTAAAAAAACCTTGCCTCTCTTCTTATGTAAAGAATAAATTTCTCTTTCACATGCTTTTTGAAAAACTTGTAATATATTGTGTGTAGTTGGCTTAGTAGTACTTTTTTCTTGCAGGCATTTGACAGACATGGGGGTCGTAAAATCTTTGTATAAATAAGACAAGTTCAATTTTCTTACAAACAACTTGAGTTCTAAAATGGTGTCAGCAATATTTCCTCTCCAAGAGTGTATGAATTTAAACCCTTTTCCGAACAGCTTAAAATGTTTTGTGTTGATTTCCATATCCTACAATATTTAATGAAAGAATATAAGTTAGATGAATTTGCTACCCAGTTAATATTATCCATCTGTAAGAAATTAAATTAATTTCTCAATAATATGAGTGAAGAGGAACAGAGCATCATTCCCCCATTATATGAATATATGAATGCTGTTATCGAAGGTAGATTAACATACAAATGAAGCTTATCGAAGCTCTTAGTTAATTATAAATAACAATAATTTCAATGCAAAATTCTGGAACTTTTTAGATATTGGTGACGTGATTGACTCAATAGATGGTAAGAATAAAGATTTGTTACTTAATTCAGTTCGTCTAACTTCTTCAACTTTATACTGGAAAGTTTTTATGTGGAAATATATACATATAATGTTTTTCATTCCCCATACAATTTCTAAATTTAGTATAATGACCTCATCAGTTTGTTGGAAATGTAGTAAAGATATAAAAGCTGATTGAACAGAAGTCTATGGATTGTGAAAAATGATATGTATATTGGGAAGAGAAAAATATGTTTTTTAAGGAGTTATGGCCTGATAATTGTTCTTTAACTAGATCAGTAATACTAGTGAATGTTCCACTTCCTGTATCTGTAAAAGCTAAAGAGCAAAAACTATTTCAGGCTCCTTTGACAGTTGCCAGAAAAGTTATTTCAAAAAATTGGAAATCGAACTCAGCTCCTATGTTCAAAGAATTTTTAAATTTAACAACATCATTATTTAAAACTGATAAAGAAGTGATCAGAATAAGATCTATAAATCATACTAAGACCTTTAGTTGTGGAATAACCTTGAAATACCAAGATTCTTAAATTGTTAATTTTATAAGATTAACTTGAAGATTCATTGTATTCCTATCATTGTACAACAATATGTGGAGGTGAAGTTCTTTTTTTCTGTGTATATATTGTAGATATGTTAAATGAATAACAAATTTCTTTAAAAAAAGAGCATGACATGTAGTGAAAAGCAATTAATTTATTTGATACTTCTTGTTTTAACTATAACTGACAGGATGATGTGGTCATGTTGTGAATTTAAGAGGATTGTGTATAATACCAATGCCTTTGAACTGATATTAACTGCTAATTTAGATTCAGTTCATGTCTTTGGTTGCTTCTTTTTTTGCACTGTCTAGAGAGCCTTGTGATTAGCTAATCAGAACTCACTGCAAAGCCTTTAGCGTTGCTTTCATTTGTAGGGTAAGGTCATCCATAGTATGCTGAATTCACATAGCATTATTGCTTCACTATCTGCATGATGGTCTAGCTATGAAATACTAATCATATCTTTGTTGCCTTTGTCTAATTTTAAAACCATTTAGAAGCATACTTCAAGAGAAAGAAGTTCCTGTCTAAGAATAAAAATGAGAGGTCTCAGCCATGGAAAAACAACCTCCTCTACTTGAACAAACAAATAGACAACTTTTAAAATCCTCTAAGAGCAACTGCAAAAATAAAATGTAGTAACCATAGCTAAAGATAACCATAAGGCATTCTTCAGCTATATCTGTAATCTAAAAGGTAGGACCCAGACATGCACAGAACTAGCTGTGGATGGCATCACACACACATACTCTTCCTGTGAAAATAGATAACTTATTAGCCGACAGGTTTGGCGAAAATTTCACCCCATATCCCTCCAAACATTCCACAAAGTGTTCCTCTACATCTCCCCTACCTTGTATCTCCAAAGAGCAAACCATTAATGCTCTCTCTAAGGCCAAAAACAGAGCCTCTATGGGACTGGATGGCATCCCGGGTAGCATTTTAAATGGTCTAAAACATGATTTAGCACCTCCATTAGGCACCCTCTTCAACTGCAGCCTGAGTACTGGTTTTGTCCCTGCTGAATGGAAAACAGCAACCATCATCCCCTTCATAGGATACAGCAACTGACCCTGGGAAATCATAAGCTTAACCAGCCTGTCTGTAAGGTCATGGAATGAATCATCATGGACCTTATAAATAAGGATATCGGTGATCTCCAAACCCTTGATCCGAAACAATTTGATTTTGTCAAAGGTAGGTCATGCCTGACAAACCTGGTGGACTTCTTCAAAAATGTCACCAGAGCTATAGATGAAGGCAAATCTGTGCATACAGTCTACCTTGACATAGCCAAGGCCTTTGGCACAATCCCACATTTAGGCATCATTGATAAACTCTCCCAGTTGAATATCAACCCTAATGTCATCAGGTGGGTTGCTAACTGGCTCACCAACAGATCACACTCACTCAGAGTTGGGGACTTTACCTTAACCAGCAGACCTGTCACCAGTGGGGTTTCACATGAGTCAGTGCTGGACCCATATTATTTGGAATATACTTCTCAGAAGTTCAGGCTAAAACAGAGGGGCTGTGGATGGCTAAGTTTGATGATAACTGCAGATTAGGTATGATCATCGAATCCCCAAACAATATCAATATACTTCAAGAGGGACGTACACAAGACAATTATTGGTGCCAAAGCCATGGACTCAAACTCAGTGCTAAAAAATAAATTATCATTCCCTTCAGTAAAATGATATCCCTGCAGACTATCATA
Organism: Protopterus annectens; assembly: GCF_019279795.1. Taxonomy (NCBI): domain Eukaryota; kingdom Metazoa; phylum Chordata; order Ceratodontiformes; family Protopteridae; genus Protopterus; species Protopterus annectens. The sequence goes on along the minus strand of NC_056734.1, from coordinate 615,502,198 downwards.
TAAATAATAATACCCGAATAACAACTCAGTAGTGACAGACTTGGGAACGCAAGTTGACTGTTGCTTAAACTTTGATCACCATGTGTCTACTGTGGTAAGGAAGGCATTCTACATAGCACATCTCATTAGCAAAGGCATTGTCTCAAGAGAGAAAGAGATCCTAACAGCCCTGGACTCAACCCTTATCAAGCCAATAATTAAGTACAGAGATCCCTTTGGTATGTATGTTAAAATAAATCTTCAGCAACTTGAGAGACCTCAGAGATTTCTAACCAAGAAAATTCAAATCTTAAGCACATGTCATACATTGAAAGACCAACTCTTATCAAGCCAATAATTAAGTACAGAGATCCCTTTGGTATGTATGTTAAAATAAATCTTCAGCAACTTGAGAGACCTCAGAGATTTCTAACCAAGAAAATTCAAATCTTAAGCACATGTCATACATTGAAAGACCAAAGTCACTGTCACTGTATTCAGTAGCGTACAGACTACTTAGAGGAAACTTGTGTCTGGCCTACAGAGCAAGCTCAGATCCAAACTTAATGGAAATGCTGCACACCTGCAAGTCAAATGGGACAACAGTCACCCACTCCAGGATCCTTACCTTGGCCTGTGAAATAAATAGGACCTGCTGGAGAGAGAGATATGTGTCTCAGACATTGCCACTGCTCTGGAATAGGCTACCAATTTACATCAAATAAAGCCCTTCTATGACCGTGTTTAAGTGTTGCCTGGATGACTGCATGGGAAACCATAAATTCATGTTGGGGATTTCACCTATGACCCTCCTAGATATGGGCAGTTGTTGCTAACTAAGATCTCTAGTTTAGGCAAGATCCTTTATATTAGTTGCTCTAGTTTTATATTGGGTACACAGCTAGCTTATAAAGATATGTGGATCAATAGCTCAGTAACCATCTATGAACCTATGTATCCCACTATGCATAACATGAAGAAAGATCAGAAGACATCCTGTATTCAGTATTCCTTCAAGTCACAGGCAAGTTTCTTTTTTTTTCATTTTTTAACCATACAAGACCACTAGACACAAATTCCATTTGCAGGGGTGACCCATAGCACTGACTGTTTAAATTACTTGCTCAAAGTCACACAGTAGGAAGACAGAGGGGGAAGGAAACAGCCGAGTGGGGTATTGTGTCGAAGGCCTTTGCAAGGTCAAGGTAGGCTGTATGGACTGCCTTTCCCTCATCAATGGCCTTGGTGACTGTTTCAAGAAGTCAACCGAGTTCAAAAGGCATGATCTGCCCTTGATGAAGCCAAACTGGGTCGGGTCCAATGTCTGTAAGTCCCCTATATCTTTGTTTATGAGCTCCATTATGATCCTCTCCATAGCTTTGCGGTGCTCTAAGATTCGATCCTTTGATCAGTCCTTCTCAGAACATCCACAACAATAATATGATATTCTACTTCTGCAACCATATGACAATCTCTTGCTTATATCTTCTCGTGATATAGCCAGGCTTTAAAATTTAGCACAATGAGACTAATAAGCTTTGCCACTAGTTTCCCCACCATTAGACAACTCTTAACTCATTAAAAACTAAATATGTGTTATTTAGAACCACTTACTGATTAATGTGCTCTTTTATCTATCATTCACTCTAACAAACAATCCTATATACCTATAAATAATTAGGTTTGTATTGTATGAAATCATAACATTTAGTGCTTACAATGAATGTGCAATCTTCAAATTATTTCAACAACATAAATTCTCATAAAGTAATACACAGATCCTCACGCTGCCACTTGTTACCATAGCAAAAAATATTCATATCCTGAAATTAGAATGCTGTCTCCTTTTTCACTTTAAGTAATATAAAAATACTAATCTCCCCGAAAAAAAATGAATACATATACCAGTTCATTAGCTGTGGCGATATCAATGCTCTCCACTGTAACTTTCGCCTTCCAGTTTACATCTAATCAATAATGGAGCTTCCCTTCTACTGGCTGCCATTATCTATAAATGCTTATTTTTAAGCATCTGCCTTTAACTCGCATCTTTGGTATTAGTAGTTATTTTCCGATTTGTAATTCAGATAAATATAATTACCTAGCATATATCAACCTTCACCTTAAATTGTACATACAGGGGTTTCCAAGTCATAGCCTCAAGCTAAATGCCAAAAAATGCATAGTCATCCCATTTGGGAAAAACAAAACATCCACAAATTACCACATAGGTGGAAGCCCCTTAAATACAGAAGAGGTAATAAGAGATATGGGGACCCAGGTAGATAGTACTATCTCCTTTGACAATCATATTGCCAAAGTAGTTAGGAAAACCTTCTATGTGGCCCATCTAATTATTAAAGGGTTCGCATCTAGAAATAAAGAGGTTATAGTGTCCCTCTACTCATCACTCATCGGACCCTTCATAGAGTACAATGCCCCATTTGGGATGTACCTCATAAGACACTTCCAACAGGTGGAAAGACCAGAAAAGTATCTCACCAAGAGGATTACTGGCCTCAAACATATATCCTATGCAGCCCAACTGAAAAAACTCAGGCTGTACTCAGTGGCATATTGCTTACTCAGAGGTGATCTCTGCCTGACTTACAAAGCCATGTCCAACTCAGAATTGATGGACATGCTCCACCTAAAGAAATCCAAGTCACTGCATGCCATGTGCTCGAGTGACCTAAACCTCACAACAACAATAAATAGAACATACTGGAGGGATAGATTCCTGTCACAGAGACTCCCCATGCTTTGAAACAAAATTCCAAACTACATTAGACAGAGTCCCTCACTAACACTCTTCAAGAGAAACCTTGACGAGTGGATGGGTAACAGAAAATACACCCCTGGGATCACTTTATTGGCTCTGCTTGACAGAGGATCAGTTAATTAATAAATGGGGTGGCAAAAGCCGACACACTCTGGCTAGGCTTATAAATGCCCTTGGGCAGATAGCTTAGTACCTACCTACCTATGAACCTATAATATTTCTGTATGAAATATTGATCTCATTTCTTGAAGTTGTCCTATACTGACTCTCATCTTGTAGAATATTGAACATTTTTCCCACATAGTCTATGTGAGTAGTGATCACCACCCCACTCCCATCTTTGTTTGGTTTCATTATTCTGATTGACATGCCATTGGTGAGGCTGTCAAGAAGGTCCCGTTCATCAGTGGTTAAATTGTAAAAAAACCTTGCCTCTCTTCTTATGTAAAGAATAAATTTCTCTTTCACATGCTTTTTGAAAAACTTGTAATATATTGTGTGTAGTTGGCTTAGTAGTACTTTTTTCTTGCAGGCATTTGACAGACATGGGGGTTGTAAAATCTTTGTATAAATAAGACAAGTTCAATTTTCTTACAAACAACTTGAGTTCTAAAATGGTGTCAGCAATATTTCCTCTCCAAGAGTGTATGAATTTAAACCCTTTTCCGAACAGCTTAAAATGTTTTGTGTTGATTTCCATATCCTACAATATTTAATGAAAGAATATAAGTTAGATGAATTTGCTACCCAGTTAATATTATCCATCTGTAAGAAATTAAATTAATTTCTCAATAATATGAGTGAAGAGGAACAGAGCATCATTCCCCCATTATATGAATATATGAATGCTGTTATCGAAGGTAGATTAACATACAAATGAAGCTTATCAAAGCTCTTAGTTAATTATAAATAACAATAATTTCAATGCAAAATTCTGGAACTTTTTAGATATTGGTGACGTGATTGACTCAATAGATGGTAAGAATAAAGATTTGTTACTTAATTCAGTTCGTCTAACTTCTTCAACTTTATACTGGAAAGTTTTTATGTGGAAATATATACATATAATGTTTTTCATTCCCCATACAATTTCTAAATTTAGTATAATGACCTCATCAGTTTGTTGGAAATGTAGTAAAGATATAAAAGCTGATTGAACAGAAGTCTATGGATTGTGAAAAATGATATGTATATTGGGAAGAGAAAAATATGTTTTTTAAGGAGTTATGGCCTGATAATTGTTCTTTAACTAGATCAGTAATACTAGTGAATGTTCCACTTCCTGTATCTGTAAAAGCTAAAGAGCAAAAACTATTTCAGGCTCCTTTGACAGTTGCCAGAAAAGTTATTTCAAAAAATTGGAAATCGAACTCAGCTCCTATGTTCAAAGAATTTTTAAATTTAACAACATCATTATTTAAAACTGATAAAGAAGTGATCAGAATAAGATCTATAAATCATACTAAGACCTTTAGTTGTGGAATAACCTTGAAATACCAAGATTCTTAAATTGTTAATTTTATAAGATTAACTTGAAGATTCATTGTATTCCTATCATTGTACAACAATATGTGGAGGTGAAGTTCTTTTTTTCTGTGTATATATTGTAGATATGTTAAATGAATAACAAATTTCTTTAAAAAAGAGCATGACATGTAGTGAAAAGCAATTAATTTATTTGATACTTCTTGTTTTAACTATAACTGACAGGATGATGTGGTCATGTTGTGAATTTAAGAGGATTGTGTATAATACCAATGCCTTTGAACTGATATTAACTGCTAATTTAGATTCAGTTCATGTCTTTGGTTGCTTCTTTTTTTGCACTGTCTAGAGAGCCTTGTGATTAGCTAATCAGAACTCACTGCAAAGCCTTTAGTGTTGCTTTCATTTGTAGGGTAAGGTCATCCATAGTATGCTGAATTCACATAGCATTATTGCTTCACTATCTGCATGATGGTCTAGCTATGAAATACTAATCATATCTTTGTTGCCTTTGTCTAATTTTAAAACCATTTAGAAGCATACTTCAAGAGAAAGAAGTTCCTGTCTAAGAATAAAAATGAGAGGTCTCAGCCATGGAAAAAACAACCTCCTCTACTTGAACAAACAAATAGACAACTTTTAAAATCCTCTAAGAGCAACTGCAAAAATAAAATGTAGTAACCATAGCTAAAGATAACCATAAGGCATTCTTCAGCTATATCTGTAATCTAAAAGGTAGGACCCAGACATGCACAGAACTAGCTGTGGATGGCATCACACACACATACTCTTCCTGTGAAAATAGATAACTTATTAGCCGACAGGTTTGGCGAAAATTTCACCCCCATATCCCCTCCAAACATTCCACAAAGTGTTCCCTCTACATCTCCCCTACCTTGTATCTCCAAAGAGCAAACCATTAATGCTCTCTCTAAGGCCAAAAACAGAGCCTCTATGGGACTGGATGGCATCCCGGGTAGCATTTTAAATGGTCTAAAACATGATTTAGCACCTCCATTAGGCACCCTCTTCAACTGCAGCCTGAGTACTGGTTTTGTCCCTGCTGAATGGAAAACAGCAACCATCATCCCCCTTCATAGGATACAGCAACTGACCCTGGGAAATCATAAGCTTAACCAGCCTGTCTGTAAGGTCATGGAATGAATCATCATGGACCTTATAAATAAGGATATCGGTGATCTCCAAACCCTTGATCCGAAACAATTTGATTTTGTCAAAGGTAGGTCATGCCTGACAAACCTGGTGGACTTCTTCAAAAATGTCACCAGAGCTATAGATGAAGGCAAATCTGTGCATACAGTCTACCTTGACATAGCCAAGGCCTTTGGCACAATCCCACATTTAGGCATCATTGATAAACTCTCCCAGTTGAATATCAACCCTAATGTCATCAGGTGGGTTGCTAACTGGCTCACCAACAGATCACACTCACTCAGAGTTGGGGACTTTACCTTAACCAGCAGACCTGTCACCAGTGGGGTTTCACATGAGTCAGTGCTGGACCCATATTATTTGGAATATACTTCTCAGAAGTTCAGGCTAAAACAGAGGGGCTGTGGATGGCTAAGTTTGATGATAACTGCAGATTAGGTATGATCATCGAATCCCCAAACAATATCAATATACTTCAAGAGGGACGTACACAAGACAATTATTGGTGCCAAAGCCATGGACTCAAACTCAGTGCTAAAAAATAAATTATCATTCCCTTCAGTAAAAATGATATCCCTGCAGACTATCATATAAATAATAATACCGAATAACAACTCAGTAGTGACAGACTTGGGAACGCAAGTTGACTGTTGCTTAAACTTTGATCACCATGTGTCTACTGTGGTAAGGAAGGCATTCTACATAGCACATCTCATTAGCAAAGGCATTGTCTCAAGAGAGAAAGAGATCCTAACAGCCCTGGACTCAACCCTTATCAAGCCAATAATTAAGTACAGAGATCCCTTTGGTATGTATGTTAAAATAAATCTTCAGCAACTTGAGAGACCTCAGAGATTTCTAACCAAGAAAATTCAAATCTTAAGCACATGTCATACATTGAAAGACCAACTCTTATCAAGCCAATAATTAAGTACAGAGATCCCTTTGGTATGTATGTTAAAATAAATCTTCAGCAACTTGAGAGACCTCAGAGATTTCTAACCAAGAAAATTCAAATCTTAAGCACATGTCATACATTGAAAGACCAAAGTCACTGTCACTGTATTCAGTAGCGTACAGACTACTTAGAGGAAACTTGTGTCTGGCCTACAGAGCAAGCTCAGATCCAAACTTAATGGAAATGCTGCACACCTGCAAGTCAAATGGGACAACAGTCACCCACTCCAGGATCCTTACCTTGGCCTGTGAAATAAATAGGACCTGCTGGAGAGAGAGATATGTGTCTCAGACATTGCCACTGCTCTGGAATAGGCTACCAATTTACATCAAATAAAGCCCTTCTATGACCGTGTTTAAGTGTTGCCTGGATGACTGCATGGGAAACCATAAATTCATGTTGGGGATTTCACCTATGACCCTCCTAGATATGGGCAGTTGTTGCTAACTAAGATCTCTAGTTTAGGCAAGATCCTTTATATTAGTTGCTCTAGTTTTATATTGGGTACACAGCTAGCTTATAAAGATCTGTGGATCAATAGCTCAGTAACCATCTATGAACCTATGTATCCCACTATGCATAACATGAAGAAAGATCAGAAGACATCCTGTATTCAGTATTCCTTCAAGTCACAGGCAAGTTTCTTTTTTTTTCATTTTTTAACCATACAAGACCACTAGACACAAATTCCATTTGCAGGGGTGACCCATAGCACTGACTGTTTAAATTACTTGCTCAAAGTCACACAGTAGGAAGACAGAGTGGAAGGAAACAGCCGAGTGGGGTATTGTGTCGAAGGCCTTTGCAAGGTCAAGGTAGGCTGTATGGACTGCCTTTCCCTCATCAATGGCCTTGGTGACTGTTTCGAAGAAGTCAACCAAGTTCAAAAGGCATGATCTGCCCTTGATGAAGCCAAACTGGGTCGGGTCCAATGTCTGTAAGTCCCCTATATCTTTGTTTATGAGCTCCATTATGATCCTCTCCATAGCTTTGCGGTGCTCTAAGATTCGATCCTTTGATCAGTCCTTCTCAGAACATCCACAACAATAATATGATATTCTACTTCTGCAACCATATGACAATCTCTTGCTTATATCTTCTCGTGATATAGCCAGGCTTTAAAATTTAGCACAATGAGACTAATAAGCTTTGCCACTAGTTTCCCCACCATTAGACAACTCTTAACTCATTAAAAACTAAATATGTGTTATTTAGAACCACTTACTGATTAATGTGCTCTTTTATCTATCATTCACTCTAACAAACAATCCTATATACCTATAAATAATTAGGTTTGTATTGTATGAAATCATAACATTTAGTGCTTTCAATGAATGTGCAATCTTCAAATTATTTCAACAACATAAATTCTCATAAAGTAATACACAGATCCTCACGCTGCCACTTGTTACCATAGCAAAAAATATTCATATCCTGAAATTAGAATGCTGTCTCCTTTTTCACTTTAAGTAATATAAAAATACTAATCTCCCCGAAAAAAAATGAATACATATACCAGTTCATTAGCTGTGGCGATATCAATGCTCTCCACTGTAACTTTCGCCTTCCAGTTTACATCTAATCAGTAATGGAGCTTCCCTTCTACTGGCTGCCATTATCTATAAATGCTTATTTTTAAGCATCTGCCTTTAACTCGCATCTTTGGTATTAGTAGTTATTTTCCGATTTGTAATTCAGATAAATATAATTACCTAGCATATATCAACCTTCACCTTAAATTGTACATACAGGGGTTTCCAAGTCATAGCCTCAAGCTAAATGCCAAAAAATGCATAGTCATCCCATTTGGGAAAAACAAAACATCCACAAATTACCACATAGGTGGAAGCCCTTAAATACAGAAGAGGTAATAAGAGATATGGGGACCCAGGTAGATAGTACTATCTCCTTTGACAATCATATTGCCAAAGTAGTTAGGAAAACCTTCTATGTGGCCCATCTAATTATTAAAGGGTTCGCATCTAGAAATAAAGAGGTTATAGTGTCCCTCTACTCATCACTCATCGGACCCTTCATAGAGTACAATGCCCCATTTGGGATGTACCTCATAAGACACTTCCAACAGGTGGAAAGACCAGAAAAGTATCTCACCAAGAGGATTACTGGCCTCAAACATATATCCTATGCAGCCCAACTGAAAAAACTCAGGCTGTACTCAGTGGCATATTGCTTACTCAGAGGTGATCTCTGCCTGACTTACAAAGCCATGTCCAACTCAGAATTGATGGACATGCTCCACCTAAAGAAATCCAAGTCACTGCATGCCATGTGCTCGAGTGACCTAAACCTCACAACAACAATAAATAGAACATACTGGAGGGATAGATTCCTGTCACAGAGACTCCCCATGCTTTGAAACAAAATTCCAAACTACATTAGACAGAGTCCTCACTAACACTCTTCAAGAGAAACCTTGACGAGTGGATGGGTAACAGAAAATACACCCCTGGGATCACTTTATTGGCTCTGCTTGACAGAGGATCAGTTAATTAATAAATGGGGTGGCAAAAGCCGACACACTCTGGCTAGGCTTATAAATGCCCTTGGGCAGATAGCTTAGTACCTACCTACCTATGAACCTATAATATTTCTGTATGAAATATTGATCTCATTTCTTGAAGTTGTCCTATACTGACTCTCATCTTGTAGAATATTGAACATTTTTCCCACATAGTCTATGTGAGTAGTGATCACCACCCCACTCCCATCTTTGTTTGGTTTCATTATTCTGATTGACATGCCATTGGTGAGGCTGTCAAGAAGGTCCCGTTCATCAGTGGTTAAATTGTAAAAAAACCTTGCCTCTCTTCTTATGTAAAGAATAAATTTCTCTTTCACATGCTTTTTGAAAAACTTGTAATATATTGTGTGTAGTTGGCTTAGTAGTACTTTTTTCTTGCAGGCATTTGACAGACATGGGGGTCGTAAAATCTTTGTATAAATAAGACAAGTTCAATTTTCTTACAAACAACTTGAGTTCTAAAATGGTGTCAGCAATATTTCCTCTCCAAGAGTGTATGAATTTAAACCCTTTTCGAACAGCTTAAAATGTTTTGTGTTGATTTCCATATCCTACAATATTTAATGAAAGAATATAAGTTAGATGAATTTGCTACCCAGTTAATATTATCCATCTGTAAGAAATTAAATTAATTTCTCAATAATATGAGTGAAGAGGAACAGAGCATCATTCCCCCATTATATGAATATATGAATGCTGTTATCGAAGGTAGATTAACATACAAATGAAGCTTATCAAAGCTCTTAGTTAATTATAAATAACAATAATTTCAATGCAAAATTCTGGAACTTTTAGATATTGGTGACGTGATTGACTCAATAGATGGTAAGAATAAAGATTTGTTACTTAATTCAGTTCGTCTAACTTCTTCAACTTTATACTGGAAAGTTTTTATGTGGAAATATATACATATAATGTTTTTCATTCCCCATACAATTTCTAAATTTAGTATAATGACCTCATCAGTTTGTTGGAAATGTAGTAAAGATATAAAAGCTGATTGAACAGAAGTCTATGGATTGTGAAAAATGATATGTATATTGGGAAGAGAAAAATATGTTTTTTAAGGAGTTATGGCCTGATAATTGTTCTTTAACTAGATCAGTAATACTAGTGAATGTACCACTTCCTGTATCTGTAAAAGCTAAAGAGCAAAAACTATTTCAGGCTCCTTTGACAGTTGCCAGAAAAGTTATTTCAAAAAATTGGAAATCGAACTCAGCTCCTATGTTCAAAGAATTTTTAAATTTAACAACATCATTATTTAAAACTGATAAAGAAGTGATCAGAATAAGATCTATAAATCATACTAAGACCTTTAGTTGTGGAATAACCTTGAAATACCAAGATTCTTAAATTGTTAATTTTATAAGATTAACTTGAAGATTCATTGTATTCCTATCATTGTACAACAATATGTGGAGGTGAAGTTCTTTTTTTCTGTGTATATATTGTAGATATGTTAAATGAATAACAAATTTCTTTAAAAAAAGAGCATGACGTAGTGAAAAGCAATTAATTTATTTGATACTTCTTGTTTTAACTATAACTGACAGGATGATGTGGTCATGTTGTGAATTTAAGAGGATTGTGTATAATACCAATGCCTTTGAACTGATATTAACTGCTAATTTAGATTCAGTTCATGTCTTTGGTTGCTTCTTTTTTTGCACTGTCTAGAGAGCCTTGTGATTAGCTAATCAGAACTCACTGCAAAGCCTTTAGTGTTGCTTTCATTTGTAGGGTAAGGTCATCCATAGTATGCTGAATTCACATAGCATTATTGCTTCACTATCTGCATGATGGTCTAGCTATGAAATACTAATCATATCTTTGTTGCCTTTGTCTAATTTTAAAACCATTTAGAAGCATACTTCAAGAGAAAGAAGTTCCTGTCTAAGAATAAAAATGAGAGGTCTCAGCCATGGAAAAAACAACCTCCTCTACTTGAACAAACAAATAGACAACTTTTAAAATCCTCTAAGAGCAACTGCAAAAATAAAATGTAGTAACCATAGCTAAAGATAACCATAAGGCATTCTTCAGCTATATCTGTAATCTAAAAGGTAGGACCCAGACATGCACAGAACTAGCTGTGGATGGCATCACACACACATACTCTTCCTGTGAAAATAGATAACTTATTAGCCGACAGGTTTGGCGAAAATTTCACCCCCATATCCCCTCCAAACATTCCACAAAGTGTTCCCTCTACATCTCCCCTACCTTGTATCTCCAAAGAGCAAACCATTAATGCTCTCTCTAAGGCCAAAAACAGAGCCTCTATGGGACTGGATGGCATCCCGGGTAGCATTTTAAATGGTCTAAAACATGATTTAGCACCTCCATTAGGCACCCTCTTCAACTGCAGCCTGAGTACTGGTTTTGTCCCTGCTGAATGGAAAACAGCAACCATCATCCCCCTTCATAGGATACAGCAACTGACCCTGGGAAATCATAAGCAACCAGCCTGTCTGTAAGGTCATGGAATGAATCATCATGGACCTTATAAATAAGGATATCGGTGATCTCCAAACCCTTGATCCGAAACAATTTGATTTTGTCAAAGGTAGGTCATGCCTGACAAACCTGGTGGACTTCTTCAAAAATGTCACCAGAGCTATAGATGAAGGCAAATCTGTGCATACAGTCTACCTTGACATAGCCAAGGCCTTTGGCACAATCCCACATTTAGGCATCATTGATAAACTCTCCCAGTTGAATATCAACCCTAATGTCATCAGGTGGGTTGCTAACTGGCTCACCAACAGATCACACTCACTCAGAGTTGGGGACTTTACCTTAACCAGCAGACCTGTCACCAGTGGGGTTTCACATGAGTCAGTGCTGGACCCATATTATTTGGAATATACTTCTCAGAAGTTCAGGCTAAAACAGAGGGGCTGTGGATGGCTAAGTTTGATGATAACTGCAGATTAGGTATGATCATCGAATCCCCAAACAATATCAATATACTTCAAGAGGGACGTACACAAGACAATTATTGGTGCCAAAGCCATGGACTCAAACTCAGTGCTAAAAAATAAATTATCATTCCCTTCAGTAAAAATGATATCCCTGCAGACTATCATATAAATAATAATACCCGGAATAACAACTCAGTAGTGACAGACTTGGGAACGCAAGTTGACTGTTGCTTAAACTTTGATCACCATGTGTCTACTGTGGTAAGGAAGGCATTCTACATAGCACATCTCATTAGCAAAGGCATTGTCTCAAGAGAGAAAGAGATCCTAACAGCCCTGGACTCAACCCTTATCAAGCCAATAATTAAGTACAGAGATCCCTTTGGTATGTATGTTAAAATAAATCTTCAGCAACTTGAGAGACCTCAGAGATTTCTAACCAAGAAAATTCAAATCTTAAGCACATGTCATACATTGAAAGACCAACTCTTATCAAGCCAATAATTAAGTACAGAGATCCCTTTGGTATGTATGTTAAAATAAATCTTCAGCAACTTGAGAGACCTCAGAGATTTCTAACCAAGAAAATTCAAATCTTAAGCACATGTCATACATTGAAAGACCAAAGTCACTGTCACTGTATTCAGTAGCGTACAGACTACTTAGAGGAAACTTGTGTCTGGCCTACAGAGCAAGCTCAGATCCAAACTTAATGGAAATGCTGCACACCTGCAAGTCAAATGGGACAACAGTCACCCACTCCAGGATCCTTACCTTGGCCTGTGAAATAAATAGGACCTGCTGGAGAGAGAGATATGTGTCTCAGACATTGCCACTGCTCTGGAATAGGCTACCAATTTACATCAAATAAAGCCCTTCTATGACCGTGTTTAAGTGTTGCCTGGATGACTGCATGGGAAACCATAAATTCATGTTGGGGATTTCACCTATGACCCTCCTAGATATGGGCAGTTGTTGCTAACTAAGATCTCTAGTTTAGGCAAGATCCTTTATATTAGTTTCTCTAGTTTTATATTGGGTACACAGCTAGCTTATAAAGATCTGTGGATCAATAGCTCAGTAACCATCTATGAACCTATGTATCCCACTATGCATAACATGAAGAAAGATCAGAAGACATCCTGTATTCAGTATTCCTTCAAGTCACAGGCAAGTTTCTTTTTTTTTCATTTTTTAACCATACAAGACCACTAGACACAAATTCCATTTGCAGGGGTGACCCATAGCACTGACTGTTTAAATTACTTGCTCAAAGTCACACAGTAGGAAGACAGAGGGGGAAGGAAACAGCCGAGTGGGGTATTGTGTCGAAGGCCTTTGCAAGGTCAAGGTAGGCTGTATGGACTGCCTTTCCCTCATCAATGGCCTTGGTGACTGTTTCGAAGAAGTCAACCAAGTTCAAAAGGCATGATCTGCCCTTGATGAAGCCAAACTGGGTCGGGTCCAATGTCTGTAAGTCCCCTATATCTTTGTTTATGAGCTCCATTATGATCCTCTCCATAGCTTTGCGGTGCTCTAAGATTCGATCCTTTGATCAGTCCTTCTCAGAACATCCACAACAATAATATGATATTCTACTTCTGCAACCATATGACAATCTCTTGCTTATATCTTCTCGTGATATAGCCAGGCTTTAAAATTTAGCACAATGAGACTAATAAGCTTTGCCACTAGTTTCCCCACCATTAGACAACTCTTAACTCATTAAAAACTAAATATGTGTTATTTAGAACCACTTACTGATTAATGTGCTCTTTTATCTATCATTCACTCTAACAAACAATCCTATATACCTATAAATAATTAGGTTTGTATTGTATGAAATCATAACATTTAGTGCTTACAATGAATGTGCAATCTTCAAATTATTTCAACAACATAAATTCTCATAAAGTAATACACAGATCCTCACGCTGCCACTTGTTACCATAGCAAAAAATATTCATATCCTGAAATTAGAATGCTGTCTCCTTTTTCACTTTAAGTAATATAAAAATACTAATCTCCCCGAAAAAAAATGAATACATATACCAGTTCATTAGCTGTGGCGATATCAATGCTCTCCACTGTAACTTTCGCCTTCCAGTTTACATCTAATCAATAATGGAGCTTCCCTTCTACTGGCTGCCATTATCTATAAATGCTTATTTTTAAGCATCTGCCTTTAACTCGCATCTTTGGTATTAGTAGTTATTTTCCGATTTGTAATTCAGATAAATATAATTACCTAGCATATATCAACCTTCACCTTAAATTGTACATACAGGGGTTTCCATGAACTTGATCCAGCTATGTATACCACAGTAACTCTTAATATAGGAAGTTGCACCACTTTTCTCTTTTAAGCTGTCCTTTGCAGCATACTAATTTGATATCATACAATGTCATGGCATTACGTATTTTCAGTGCTAATGACTGAGTTTGATTCTCGACTGGGGTGCTTTGTATGCAGAGTCTGCATGTCCTCCCTGTGGTTATGTGGGTTTCCTCTGGGTGCTCCAGTTTCTTCACACATTCCAAACACATGCAGTAGGTCAATTGGACACTCTAAATTGTCCATAGTTGAGAGTGTGTGTGTGCGACTGTGTGGTATGAATGAACTACCATGGCAGGGCTAGTCACCCTGCAGTATAAACCTATGCTCGGGATGATTGTCACTGCTGAAGTGACACCCTGACCCCATGTCCAAAATGGGAAAAGGGGTTGAGGATGGATGGATGGATTGCAAAAAACTTAATAATAAGTAATTCTTCATAGGCCATCCATTTTGCTAAAAAAAAAATCACTGTGGGTTTTCAATTTTTTTGTTAACTGTTACATCTGCTCGTTTAAGTTAGCACTCATAATTGTAAATATTGTTGCCTTAAATATATTACTCTTTGCCTGCATGGAATTATTGTGTCAGTATGTTTATGTTTTCTGCCGTGCAAATCCTGTAATGTTGTTTGTTAATTTAAAATGTACTTCTGCTGGAATATATTTCCTGTTGGCCTGGATCATACTGAAAAGGGTAATTTCTCTATTCCATTTACTCAATTAACAACATATGCATAAATATTCAAGTTTAAATTAAACTTGTTTACCTTAATGAGGGGTGAAAGTATTCACAAACATATTTTGCAGTCCCATAAAGAGGTTGTGTACAGTATTACTTTGTCCACATTTCTGACAGTAGCATCATTCATAAAAAATGTTATTGTTAGTCTACACACAAATAGTTTGTAGACATTCATACCATAGACACTTTTTAATCTACTCTCACCTCCTGACTACTAATGCACCCTAATTACTATATAGTATGACATATCACAATCCCCAGTGCACCCTAAAATTTTGCCCCTCTACCTACAACTGTCAGAAGTTGTATATTTTCTTAGATGCAGAATTGTCAGGATTTGTGTATTTTAATATCATGTGGATTTATAACTGTTCATTTAAAATAGAGGAAATGTTTACAGTATCTGCTTCTACCACAGATTACATTACCTCATGTTGATAACAGCCTTATTTAAAACTCAAAAAAACTCTTTAGTTTTGAAATTGCACTAGGGGTGTTGACTAGGACTTGTTTTTGCTCTCTCTATACTGTTTGGAATTGTTGTCTGGATTTGGGGGATTTCTACTTTGCAGAGAAAGCTGAATCAAGATTTCTGCATTTTTTTCTTCACTCCAAGTAATGGACCTAATGAATTCTTTTCAAACCTGAAGCACCAATGCATGTAAACAGACATCATAGAAGACAAAATACAGCATACCTTCCAGAGATTGTAAGCTAAATGTTTATCATTGGCCTGGTTTCTGTATGCATCCACTAGGTGTTTTTAGTGGCATAGTTGTTTGTCTGGCAGCAGTTTTCTAGATAAAGTAGTAAGAGCAATCTCTCCAGTTGCATTTAGAATTATTCTATCATCTCTCTGTTTAAGCTATTGTTTGTACTACTTTACTGGCTTGTATATTTTATTTTTGTATGTTTTTGTGATTTTACTAGTAAAATATTTTATTTATTCACTTATAAAAGCTTGTCATTGATGTTTATTCATTAGAGCATAAAATTTGACCTTACACAGCATTGGTATGACTGTTGGCACCTGCAGTTTTAAAGAGAGACTGTTTAGCTATTAGCTATTATAACTGAATATACCAGCTCACTGGAAAAGTGATCATTAAATGAGAATGCGACCCTAGGCTGTGCAGATTGGTAGCATTGTGTACCAAGGACACAGGAAAAAACACTATCATTGGTGTGTGTGTGTGTGTGTGTGTGTGTGTGTGTGTGTGTGTGTGTGTGTGTGTGTGTGTGTGTGTTTATGTGTGAAAACAGTTAAGTTTCATTTACTGTTAAGAGTGCAGTAAATATTATTGTGTTCAGACTGAAGTGAGAGAAATCCTAGGGAGATAGTGATTATAACCCTGTTCTACTTTACACCTGTACAGGGCAAAGCTTATTTGGGTATGGAAGGTGCTGGCCATAACTCAAGCAGTAGTGTACATTTGTTATAAGCTCCTAAGGACAGTTAGACCCTTTACATACATAACTGGTGGCAAGTTTGCGGGATTCATAGCTCATACCTCTTGTTCCTGACAATATTTGGTACCAGCAGTGTGAATTAAAGTTATGTAAACCCCTTCATGTATCAGAACATTAACTAGGTAGACTATAAATGGTTACATTACTAAAATAAACAGCACTGCAAATCACAATCAGGAATTGTATATGCACCTGACTTACACAAACTACACTCATAAACACTAGGGAATGTCATCTCTGATGGGTCACTTTACCATTCCTATGCCCCTTTATCCACTAACAACAGATATCCTCAGACAGCTGCATTACTACGGTTAACAGTACAGACAATTGGAACTGATAAACCATTCAGTGCAGACCTACATACATTGAACCCACAAACAACAGGGAACTCCATATCTTAAACCCCTTCTTCTGTCAATCGCTTTGTCTAACAGTAGTATAGGACCCATCTTCACTGCCGAAGGCCTGCAATACTCCTTGCTTTATTGCCTATCTGAAATTTTCATCACTAGTATTTGTTGTATTACATGTTTTATTATGTACCTGGAAGCCCGAGCACACTGAAGCATCTATGTAGAGTGAAGAATAGTGGTGTACTAGGTTTATTCTCTGCTCTGTTGTCATGTAAAGTGAAGATTTATAACAGTTGCAGCCCCCCCCACACCACCCACTAAACATATATTTCAACTCCAAGATTGCACTACAGTGAGGAAAGGGCAAATATTTCGATCTTCACTGTACCGTGATCTCACAAAAAACATATTGAGGTCCTGGATTTTTGATCATTGCAGCGTTCATTTAGATAAACTTTTGTTTATCTAATATAGACCCCAAAAGAAGGGATCTAGTGCTGAGGTGTCTAGTGCCTCCTAGTGGTGAGACGGTGGTGCTGTCATTCTCTCAGCAGTGGGTACTTAGATGATTTGCTGTGGTTCCCTATATCCTGGGCCTATAGCTGTGGAAAGCATTATTCCATCCATTCTGGTAACCTATAAATAATCACTGTTCACATCTATTTAAAGGTGATGAAGTTGCCCAGCTGTGTATTAATGAGCAGCATATCGCATATTTGGTTCATCCGTTACACATGTAATATCTTTCTGTGCTAGAAGTAAATCTCATTCACACAAATGATGCATCTCCTTCAAGCTGTACTTAATAATTCACAGTCATATGACTTGTGGACCACACTGTAGCTCCTCATTTGTATATGCACTGTGTACCTGAATGAGTCCACGTACAAAAGAGTGTTTGATACTACTTATGTGTGTTAGGACACCATTGTGAGCTGTGCATGGCTCTGGTATGTGGACTGTATACCAATCCTATGCAGTGGTACCACCCGTTTATGAATACTGTTTATGAATGTTTGTGTACGCCAGACATCACGTTCAGGGAAATGATAGTAGAATTCCTAGTCAGTTTAGAAATGCAATGTTTCATAAGATTCCTGAGTCACAGTTAGGTATCATCAAATGTAACAAAAACAAAAATGCCACGGAAACCTTACTCCAGCAAACGTAGGAAACAGTAGTAAACTGCTCAATACGTTTTCGCCTTGCTAAAAAGCCTGGCTTCATCAGAGAACATATGAGGTAAAAACCAGGCTTTTTAGCAAGGCGAAAACGTATTGAGCAGTTTACTACTGTTTCCTACGTTTGCTGGAGTAAGGTTTCCGTGGCATTTTTGTTTTTGTATCCAGTTTGTTACCTTTGGTGTTCTCATCATCAAATGTAAGCCAATGGCTTGTGACATTCATTATTGGCTGAAAATGTGTGTATAGAAAGATGATCTGATTCAGAAGTGTAATTTCTGCAACACTTTTTCAAAATCATCAGCAGCAAAAGGAATTAGTAAAACATGAAATATTGAATCATCTGTGGATGAAAGCCTGAACTGATTTGTTTCAATAAAAGGTGCTCATTATTCTCAGTGTCCTGACTGCTGTTCAAAATATCCCTATGATTTAAAGGCACACACAACTACTAGTTATAATGTAATTATTATCCGGAAAACAGTCTTTGCTAAGAATGGAATACCAAATGAAACTCTGTGTGATCAGGGTCCTCAGTGTACGTGACTCAACAGTTTTGCAATTTTTCTAAACAGCAGGTATTTAAACCTATTACATCTGCACTAGGTAAGCAGAGAGCACTAGGAAGTACAGATAATTCTAAAAATAATTATACATCTGATGAGATACTGCAAACACTCGGTAAAGTATAACAACTTTCTCTGTATATTACTGAATGAAAATTCACTTTTCCAATGTATAGAACTGTCTTCAATATGATTACTGATGGGCAGATATTTTAAAGCTAAACTAATAATTTCTTATTCTTTGATAATACCCAATAGACAAAGAAATTAATTTGACTTTCCAAATGAAAAGCAATATAAATAATGGTATTAGTATGATAACTTTACAAAGAACTTACCAGATCTTAATGAAAGGGAAAGAGTATAAATATATATATATGGATTCCTATTACAAGAACAAAAGTTCACTACTTTGAACTTGTAATAGGATGCCTCACTTCTGCGAAAGTTCACTTTAATGAAAGTGAACATTTGTGTAAGTGCACTTCACCGAAAACACTGCAGCACAGTGGAGGACATAAAAAACAAGCTATGTCCTCCACTATGGTGCGATAGTCACAGACTTTAGGGTTAGGGCACGGGTTAGGGTAAGGAGATAGTTAGTAAAGCTATCCCCTTACCCTAACCCTAAGGTTCGTGACTATCACACCGTAGAGGAGGACATTGCTATGTCCTTCACTGCGCTGCAGTCATCACGAACCTTAGGGTTAGGGCATGGGTCATGGTAAGGGGATAGCCCTATGGGCTATCCCCTTACTATGACCCGTGCCCTAACCCTAGTCCATGAGTACTGCACGGAAGTTCAGTACAACATCCATTCATTGTACTGAGCTTCGCGTAAGTGCACTTTTGATTAAGTGCACTTTCGCTGCAGTGAGCATTCCATGCACTATTTCGAATTAGTGAAAATTCGATCTAGTGTATGGAACCCATATACACACGTATATATATATATATATATATATATATATATATATATATACACATACATATATGTATACATACATACATATATATATATATAGGTTTCACTTCATAATCTCGAAATACTGAAATCTCGAATTTCAGCATTTCGAGACCATTAAGCTGAAACCGTACAAAACCGAAACTTCACAAACCCGAAACTATAAACCCGAACATACAGCATACACCACACCACGCACAAACCACAACACCCACACCACAAAACAAATACACACAAAAAAAACCCCACCAAACACGCAAATACCTAGCCTACACAAAAGCAGGGGGGCAAGCCCCCTGCACCCCCCATGTGAGGGGCTGCGCCTCGCCCCCACCCCCGCCTCCCTCCTTATATATACTAACTTCGAGATCGCACAAACAGTAACAGACAGAACACTCATACCCAGACATTCCACAGTCCCTGGCACGCACGCACACATACACACACACACACACACACACACACACACACACACACACACACACACACACACACACAAATCATGGTATGCTGTAAGCTTTAGGTCATGGGTTTGAGCCCCAGATGAGAGCTCATGTTAGCATTTCCATTATATGATTTGAACATTGTATCCTGGTGTTCAGTAATCTGAGTACAACTTCTAATATGTGCTTTACACATACATACACACACACACACACACACACACACACACACACACACACACACACACACACACACACACACACACACATCACACATACACAAACACCAACACATCCAACAATTACACAGTCATACGTTAACAATCTAACACAAACTCAAAACTCCCGCCCAAAACCCTTAAAAAACGGCCACTTACTTTACACACAATGTAAATCCATACACCACATCAATCTACATCTAACGTAAACACTGCACATCACATAACATAAAGCCATAACCACGAATTTGAGATATTTGGATTTGCGATTATACACTTTCCACATTTTGAAATTCAGCTTTATAGTCTTGAAATGCTGAAATTCAAGATTTCAGCATTTCGAGATTACAAAGTGAAACTATATATATATATATATATATATATATATATATAGATAGATAGATATGGAGTTATATGGAGTTTAGCAGTTAATGCTCAAAATAGTTATATACTATATACTGTGATATTATTTTTAGGAGGTCTTGGTGTGCAAGTTTACAGATGAAATAGAAAGCATTTGTTCAAGGCATACTGTGAGGAGGTGTAAGGATTAGAGTGGCTACTGCAGCAATACCTATCCCAAAGGGACATAAACTGCTATAAAGCACCGCTATCATTCAGAGTAAAAATAATTCTTCTTCTGCTACAGGCATTCAGCATAGCAAAGAGTAATCCTAAAGTTTACTTTGCGTAATGTCAAAAGCATTAGTTATTTATTAATAAATTAATTATCGTTTAAGTAATATGTCATTTGGGAGAATTCTCTGGAAAATATATTTTGTCTAGACATTACTGGAGACATGTAAGACTGATTATAGAACACAAATTATGTAAAATCTTAAAGGTGACTTTTTTCCAAACCTGATATTAATATCACTAACTATCCAAATGCTTTGATTTCTGAATTAATGTATTTTATGTGACACACTTGTAGTATATGGTTTTGTTACAATTAATTTAGAATTGGTGCAAATGTAACTGCTATATATGCATTCATTACAATAAGTGCCTGCTGAAATTTTACATACCTATTGTAATCCTCCTAAGTTCATGTCTGCAGCTGTGAATTTGGAAGAACTGATACAAAGTCTGATTGTGAGAAATCTCTGGGAATTACTCCTATTCTATAGAAGTGGAACATGGAGTTTTACATATAAGTTGAAGGCTGTGGGTAGTACCACTCCTTTGTTAGTTAGTATGGGGGCGAAGCCCCAACAAAAAAAAAGCTTTTGAAGTAAAATAAGGAGTTTCTGCAATGATTGTTTGCTGTTGGGAGCCACACATATATATATATATATATATATATATATATATTTTTTTTAAGTTAGGGAGTGAGGTATGTGTGTATATAATGACAACAGAGAAGCCATAACTTTAAGCTGGTAAAAAAAAATCATATCCCAGATTACACACACACACACACACACACACACACACACACACACACACACACACACAAATCATGGTATGCTGCAGGTCATGGATTTGAGCCTCAGATGCTGTGAAGAGCACTTTTAGCTAACATCAAAGATTGAAACAATATGAATTTCACAAACTTTAATCATACTTTGACTTAGGAATGGGCTCTATTCTTGTCATGATACTAGAAACCTAAATGACTTGTGGAAAATAAAACCAGACATCTCACTCATCAACTTAAACAGCATGTTTATAAAACAACAAGCAACCTTTCAACATTTAACTTGGAAATGTTCATTACTGCTGTGTCATCTATTAACTGGAAATTAATAAAAATCCTTCCTTGGATGATGCTGTACATGAATTTAGTATTAATACAACTTTCCTGAATAGCCTTAATTGCCTTGTACCTCCTAGAAGGAAGAGTCTAAAACCAAATAATGTAATTTGGCTCTCCAAACAGAGTAGAATGCTAATGTAGGATACAGAAAAACATGGAAAGAATGGCAAAAATATAAAACAGCACAATATCTTTAAAACTTGAGAATGCTTCGCAATTATACTAAAAAGCAAATAAATGAAGAAAAAAACTATACTATAATAACTTTTAGAATAATAGTAAACACAACCTTTAAAAACTCTGGACAGCCATTAAAGAAATCTTGCATCCTGGCCATAAATTCAACACTAAACCCTCTCCCAATAACTCCCCATTCAAAACCACAATACAGAGAAACTCTTATTTCATAGACAGTGTAGCATATCTAACCAAGCATTCCCCAACATCTAATCCTATCTCTGCCCAACAACCATGTATCACCATATCCACTTTCATCTTCAGACCTGTTCCCACATCCTATATCAAACTGCTCTTTAATAAACTCAAACCACGCTCTACTTCAGCTGATGATCGTCTTAGCGAGTACCTTAACATGGCAAGTGATAACACTGCTTACCTGATCTCAATATTTATAAATAGGTCAGTCCAGGAATCCCACAGTTCCACCCTTTGAAAAAAGTCACACATTATCCCTCTGCACAAAGGAGAAAATTCAACAGACATTACTAACTTTAGACCTATAGCAATCATATTCCTGCCTTTCCAAAATACTTGAAAAATGCATTCAAAAGCAATTGCTAAACTGCCTCCTGCATGAAGAACTCCTATCCCCTACACAACATGGATTCCATCCTTCCCATATTACTAGCACTGCCATTCTAACCTCTATAGATTTTGTTAATAAAACTAGTCTCCTCCTTATTTCTAGACTAGTCTGAAGCCTTTGGCACAGTTTCTCACAGCAAACTTTCTACTTTGAATTAATTTCTTAGAACTCTGTCAGTCCACCGTTCTATGGTTCAAAAGCTACCTATCCAATAGGTTTCAGTCAGTAAGATGGCACTCCACCATCTCCCCGTACCCCCTACTTACCACCAGTGTACCACACCGGCCTATCCTTGGTCCCCACCTCATTAACAGTCTCACCAATACCTCCCACACACCCACACAACAGGCCTCCCTAATACACTACACAGATGACTCAAACTCATCTGCACATCTGACAATGTGGCACACCTCCAAAAAATTATTCAAGATCACAACTCATGCTCAACCCTAAAAAAAGCTATTTCCCCCCCAAATTCCTTGGTAATACAGCCATTGAAGTCACTTCTCATAGCAAATTATTATAAATTATAGTAGCTGCTAATCTTAAATTTTACCTGCATAAACAAAATTGCATAAGAAAAATTCATAAAAAAACTAGGGATGCTTTATAGTCAAAAACTTTCTTACTGATGAAACTAAAGCTACACTTGCCACTACTTATCTTCTCCCCACACTTCTTTATGGCACCCCCATCTTTATTAACCTTCAGACATCATAAAAATCAAAACAGTGTTATAAGTAAGTTGCTAAATTTGCAGCAAATACCCCTTTCAAACTCACCACTGCATAGCACTAAAATGCCTGAATTGGCTAGAATTGCCCCATCAACTAACATATACAAAGTTTCTTACTGTCTCTAAAATTATCCAGCATCCATCTGCTTCTCCACCACTAAATATCATTCTGCACAACTATGTTCACAGTCAGTCACTATGATCCAATGACCAAAAACTCTTATCTATCCACAAACCTACCAAATCTGCTGGGCACTGTCTTTACTCATACAAGGTTGCTAAGGCCTGGAACTCCTTACCTGTATCCATTAAGTCAATAGCCTTCCCCCAGCCTTCACAATCTTTCTGAAAGACTTCCTGGTGAAAAGCTGCAAGTGTTCTTGCTCAGCACTAGGATAAACTATATCTTATTCATACCTTACATCTCCTTACTCTCACTTCTAAGCCTATTTTCCTTTCACTTCATATTTCAATTCCTGTTTGTATCATGCTAACTTAACTTCCATTTCTCTATAAACTGGCTAACATTTCTCTAACTATTAAATTATTATATGACTTGCATCTATTCTTAACTAACATTTTCATATTATGTCTAATTTGGTGTCATTATCTAAACTGCATTTGTTTTTGTATTAGTTTTACAGACTGTAAATTATTGTTCTTAAATGTTTTGTAATACCTTGGAGATCTTCTTTCTGGACCTCTATTGAAAATGGGCTCCTACCGAGTTGGCCTTTCCCGGTAATCAAATGTCAATAATAAATAAATAACCGTACACATTCATTACAAAACAGAGGTACAATGATCAAATGAGGTGTTTCAAAAAATAATTCAACTTGGTGACCTCACTGCTCATCCATCTTGTTTGAATTTGTGCTATTAAACATGAATTGCAAAATGGAGACATTCATAGTATGCACATTGGCATCAGAGTAGGAGATGCAGCTGGATTTATCACTTTTAAAGTGTTTTCTCACTTTCTGAAGTATCTTTGTTTTACAATTAAATCTCCTGTTGTATTCCTCCTGTTAAAGCTGTAAGTCATTTTGAAAAAAAAATGAAGACCACATAGTGATGTTTGAATTTTTAGCTTCACTGCTTACTCAATGTTTTACATGCACAAGCATAAAAGTATGTCAAAATAGGAGCTGAGAAATGATTTACATACCCATGCAAAGCATTCTAGATAAGAAGAAACTCTGACTTCTTTACAACAGCAGCCTTTAACTTACATTGTGCTATCATACATATACACATTTTAAATGTACGCTGCTTCTTTAAGGCCTTATTGACAATTTGTCTTACGAGTAAGCAAACAACTCCTACTGATGCATTCAGCATGTTAATATAGTAGCCTATATGTTATTTTACAAAAGTGAAGCATTGTGGGATCAGTCTTTCATGATGTCATAGCAGGACTTTTCATCTCCAAGAAAAAAATGGGGGGGCATCTTCATTGACATAATAAAATGCAAAAATAACACGCATTTTACTTAAAAAAACATAACATAACAAAGTTATGCACAACTTTAATGGCTTGCTATTTACTCTTGCTGCAGTAAAATGTACTATACGTTTTTTTTTCAGAGCAATGAGCCAAACTAGCTGAAAAAACTGTGTTACATCAATTTGTCATTAATACTGTGGCTGAGCGTTGCATACTGTGACAGCATGGAAAGATGAAGAAGACAGGGTTGTGTTGACTTTGTCCTTGGTTTCTAAGCTACAAGGTAGAAATGAAAGTTAGCATAGAGGTTCTTTAGGAACAGCAAGTATTTATTTAATGAAAATATTGACCAGGGCAGGAATATGCTGGCAAATGATTAAGGGTGTAAGAGACAGCAGAGATTTAAAGTAGTGTAAGGGCTTCAAGAGTATTGGGGTGATTGTTTTGCTTAGGGAGGACTAGATGTTAATGGCATGCAATTGTGTGATGCTATAGGAAAGTGAGTGGTCTGTATAGTTTAGTGATTTCTTTAATTGCTCCATGTGCCAAACCTTAATTAAGTAAACAAACCTAACTTTTATGGTCATCAAAAATCTGATCATATTTTTAGACTTACAGTAAAGCAATTTTTGAGAGTTTGGTTGGCAAGTGGACACAAGATAAAAATCCTGAAATGGGAAAAAGAAGGCAACTGAGGACTTGGCTTAATGACTTAGCATACTCAAATTCCAGAATGCTTATACATTCTTGTCTATGACTTTCATTCATTTATTTTGTATAATGTAAAGAAAAAAATATGCAAATAGTGAATTTTCGGGCATAGTGTGAATGCAATTATAAATGTTGCAAACTTGTTCTTTATGCTTGTATAGAACAGAAATTCATTGCATAGCAAAGTGCTGTGAGCGAACTTCTGGAAAATGTATTTAACTCAGCATTGTTCATCAGTTTGAATTTTGAAGTAGCAATATGTGATACTTAGCACTTCAAAATGGCAGAAGTAGCTCATGAAGATGATGATGACAGGGATTGGGGTAAAAGAACTGGGGAGAGAGGATGAAGACAGTTTTATTCTTTACAGGTATATCTTTCAGGAACATGCTGTGAACCTACTTAAGAAGGGAAGATGTTCAGCAATTATTTTATATTTCCTAGTTGCAATGTTCCTTGCAAATAAAATAATTCACAATGGTAGAGAATTAAGTCTCACTGAACTAACTTTGGCTGCCTCATTGCCAACAAGTTATATCTGCATGATCTTTGAGTGATAAGTGGGGACACTGGGGTAATGATCCTCCAATACCCTCTCTGTTCATTCTGCATGCTCTGTTTTATTTTTGCTTGAATGGACTAAGTGTTATATACTTGTAAATGTCTTTTTGTCATCTTTAGTTGTTTACACCATGTTTTGTTTGTTCTATTATACATTTAGTTTCATGCCTTTGATGAAAGGTAGTTGATTAATTGCATTTAAAAATTATTGTAATCAGACACTAATAATGCTGGCAAATTTGATTAATTTTGTTCATTTTTTTTTCAGTGTTTTGTTTATTCTCCTGCTCAAAATCTATGCCACAGTCAATATTTGGGTTTATCCCAAATTATGTTTTCTCAGTTAATGTACATGAGCACGATTCATGACAGAATAATATAGGGTACATTTTATGTGCCTCACCAAAGCTAGATTAAAAGTGTGGCAATAAATGTCATGAAAGACTGACCAACAAGATTTAGCAGCAACATTCATCAAAGAAATAATAATGTGGATGCCTCTGCAGGGAAATATTAAGCTACTTTGCTTGCATTATGTCTTATTCATAAAAATAAAAATAAAATGAAAAATAGTTTTAATAGCTCATGATGCTTTGTTTGGATGGGATGTAAAGTGAGGGCATTGAGACACTCATGGTATATAATAATGGATGTGGTATGTAATAATGAGACAGTAAGAAATGGACAATTTTCTTTTTTCAGAGTAGGTACTGATATATTCTAGTCCTGTAAGGATTCCAATTCTTAAAAAAGTGATACTGAAAAACTGTTTTCCAACTAGAGTAGTTAAAAAGGAGGGGGTACCAATTATATTATTTTTTTCTAGAATAAGAGTGGTATATTGAGCTTTGTTGTTAGGTATATGGCATTTACAAGCATTCACAATTGCCAGCCTAAACTGTAATATAAATTGTGACTGTACACAACTACAGTGTTCAAATAAAGTGCAGTTAAAGACCATATGTGGTCTCCTCAGGAGTGTATATGGTCTACTCGTGTGTTCTTTCCTAATACAGTACAAAATGCCAGTTGTACTCTATGAAGTAGGCAGTGCCATGAAATGATTGAATTATTTTTTCAATGTTTATTTCAAATAAAAAAGCACAAAAGGTACACTTATCGCTCCACCTATAATCACTGAATGTAGGTTAAAAGGTTCTTGAAAGTAGGCACATCTGGCAAAAAAAAAAAAAAAATCCACCTAGTTAGCATTAAATTTTAATACCAAATAGCACATTAATGTACATCTTCCAGTAGGATTGTGAGATACAGGCATACTACTTAAAAACATTTTGTGATACTACTTAAAAACATTTTGTGATAAAATAACACAGAAATATATGCATATTATCAAAGACAGATTGTAAAATGTGTAGACTTTAATGAATGGTATTGCAAAAACCTACAACCAACCTCACAAACTGATTTATTTTTGCTTTTGAAAAGGGAGATGTAACACGAGTCTCCTCTTTCTTTAAATTATTGGTCTCATATTGCTAACTGAGTCTGAATTCACGTGTACTAAAGAACTTCAAAACTGTCTGATGGGGGGGGGTTATGTGAGGGATAAATTAACCAAAAAGTAAGAGAATAGCTTCTGAAAAATATATAGGTATGCACTTCCAAAATAGGTAAAGTTCAGAAGTCAGAGGATAAATGTGCTTTCTTTTTCAATTGTTTATACTAAAAAGGTGGTGGTGCTGTGGTAGCGTTGTCGCCTCACAGTTAGACGTTGCACGTTCGATTTTCAGTTAGAGCGTCTTCTGTGTGTCGACATGCGTGAATGGGCATTCCTTCATTGAAGGTTATGTGTTAGGCCCGGCAAGCCAGCACATAAAAATCTACTGCCAATCATTAACGGACCAGAGTTCTGCTGTGGTGACCCCTAACCGGGAAAAGCCGAAAGACAGTTTATACTAAAAAGGCAGCAGATCTGCCAGTCACATGACAAATCTGATTTCAGCCACATTTGAACGGGGTATGTATTAATATGGGAGAATTGGTATTCTCACACTATAAATCCAAGAAAAAAGCAAATATCAGTGGGCAATCTGCATATCTGAAAGAATTCCATCTGCATCATAAGTAAAAAAAGTCTATGAATAAGAAAGCAGTGAGCATGTACTGGCCACTATACCTGTTCAGTACTGCTTCTTCTTTCGACTTTTTCCCAGTTAGGATTCACCACAGTGGATCACCTCTCCACTCATGATTGGCAGTGGAGTTTTACAGTGTCAAGTTGCCAGCCCGGCGCCCGACTTTCCACGGAAGGCACACACACCCATGCACTCATGCCTAGGGCCAGTTTAGAGTGTCCAATCCATTTACTTAAGGCATATCTTTGGGATGTGGGAGGAAACCGATGCAACCACAGAGAGAACATGCAGACTCTGCACAGAAGGCACCCCACTATACCTGTTCAGTACTACAGAGAAGGAATTCCACAAGAACAGTGGTGGGAAAGAGAATGTATTTCTATACACAATCTCAGCTTCATGGCTGGGGAACTGGTTGAATATTTTTTAAGTTAATGCCAAAAAAAAAATTCTGGATGTTGGTTCTGGTAGCCTCTGACAATAACTACTACCAAAAGCTACTGTTCAGTCTACACTCTTATATCAGAACACTGTAAAAATAATAAAAATAAAACATATTGTTCTTCTATTTCTAATGCATTCATGCTCTGTGCCATTGCATGAAATACAGGATCTTTGTGTCCTCCCAACACTATCAGTACTTTTTTTCCTTTATGGCTTATTGTTGCAGTTATACTCAGCTACCATGGGAACCACGCATCTGTATTACAAGACATCTACAGCTAGGACGTCATGCTGCTAAAAAGAACAGGGGAGAGAGATGACAGAAAACATGATGTCAGTGAAGCAGGTAACTGAAGTAAGGCACAGGAGATGTGTGAAAAGGCTGTATCATAGACAAACTTCAACAGGAAAATTGCCATTCAGAATAATTTGAAATAACTGTATGATGTTTTGTCTAAATCGTTTCTAAATATATTAAAATGACACTTTCTTGCCTTTATACTATTTTTGTTTTATACATTTGAGAGGTTTATACATGACAGCACTGTAATGCATCTATATTTTAGTTAGTATGTATGCAAAGTACACCTGGGAAATATAAATGCAGGCAAGGCATGAGCCAAAGACAGGATATATGAGATTAAATTTTGTCTAACCTAGTCTGCACAGCCTAATGTAACATTTCATGGCAGCAGCTATGTACAACATTTAATATTTTCCTACCTAATGCACTTCTTTCTAGTGTCTGTGTGGCTGAGAGAATTGTCAAATGTTTTTTCCCATGGGAATAGTTTCCCTTTCCAAATTATAATCACTTATACACTCACAAGAGTATATATTTTTCTGTCATGTTCACCAGCTTTAAAAAATAATTTTTTATACTTCTTTTGAACACTTGTGCGATTCTGTAACATCTAATATGCAGAAATAATCATGTAGATAGCCTCAAATATGTGTCAGTACAGACAACCTATTCCGTTAAGAATTGGAAAACAAGGTCATGCCACAGGTCTTATTTTAAGATGTCAGCATTAACAAAGACAACAACAACAATTATTACTTTTGTAGACTGCTGGAGCACTTCAGTTACACTCTGTAACTGGGGAAATGTGATGGCTGTTAAGCACATTTCTGATGATAGAAACAGAGGCATAGCTGGGGTGGGGTGAAGGGGACAATCGCCCGGGTGCAAGATGTCAGAGGCTGTGAGTTTCAGAATGCTGGTGCTGCATTTGGTGAGGTGCTTCAGTGCTGTCTGTGTGGCCTAGTGCAAGAACAGCAATCAGAAATTAATGCTGGTTAGTTTCAGTGTTGTATTACTTGTATTTAGCTATAGCAGGGAATGTGCTACAGTTTAAATGTTTTTGCTGAACTGGGCTGGCTTGAACTCCCTCACCTCCTTCAATGGTATCAACTCTCACTCACCCACAAACTAGTAAACCATCCACTAAATGTCCCATCCCTCCAGAATCTACTCCAACCCTATCGCACCACCAGACCACTAAGATCCAGCAACAAAAATCACTTGCAGATCACTAAAGCCAATAACTCTGCTGGTGAATCACTATTCTCTTGCACCATAGCCAAATTATGGAACTCCCTCCCACCCACAATTACCTCCATACCATCATGCACCCACTTCAAAACTTTACTAAAAGCGCACCTAAAAACATGCTGGCTATGCCCTTGCAACTCCCACTCTAATATCCCCCACACCATCCAACCACTACCTTTCTTTCCACTCCACTAACTACCTTGATTATAGCAAGCTCAGATGCTCATAAGCCTAGTACTTATTATACAGCAGGAACTTCGTATTGTAACATTTGTTAATGTCTGTTATGTACTTCACAGATAAAGATTCTAGTTGTCTACTGATGTACTATGCACTTCATCTGTAAATATGTTGTAAGTAATTGCTATGTTAAATTGTTAATCGCTATGTAATCCAATGTAACTACTGTCTGTTTATTTTAACTGTGGAGCTTTTCTCCCCGGGCCTCCGCTGAAAATGGACCTTCGTCCAGTCGGACACTCCCGGCCAACAAATATAAATAAACAAATAAATAAATAAATAAATAAATAATGGTTTATTTTTCTTTCTCTTTAAGTTATAGTTGAGGGACACAGATCAGGGAGAATGGACTTGTTTTATTCCTTAGCTAAAGAGCAGCAGACAGACTTTTTTTGCTTCTCTTAGGATGTCAGATCAGGAAATGACACCTAGATGAGCAAGGTAAGGCTCTTCAGAAAAGTTATTAAGGCCTTCTGAGTGCCGCTGTTATGCTCTGGCCTTCCTTTAAAGCTTTAATAGTGGTCAACTGCCACAACACTACAGCAGTGGGAAGCACAAACTGCTTCAAACATGTTAAACACAAGAGCAAATTTGCTGTTTAATGCTTTTTTAATCTCTTTGTACTTCCCTCTGCTCTTCAGTGTGGATTAGCTAGGTGAGTTACAACTTTTCACAGCTGTAAAACGCTTATCTTTCTGAGACAGTTTTGTTTTTCTCTGATGATTGTAGTACATGGGAACAGGTTAAGGGGTTCCATGCACTATAAAGAATTATAATCAGGTCTTTCCAATCTTAACTCTGCTTATTATAATTTCTTGAGAAAGATGTCAAAATTCACCTTTTGAGTTTCAGTCTGAAGGTGAAGTTCTAGGCATTCATGTTTTACACACATATCAATCTGGTTATATTCTGGCATCATAACTGGTACAGTATACCCATTAAGACTTGCTTTGTCTACCAGGATCCTATAAGATGACAGCCAGGTAAGCAGAGTATCTCTGTCTGCCTCAAAGTGAACAGGACAAGTCCTGGTGTTCCATGTATGCAGTAACACTATACTGGTAGCAAGTTTTAAGACACACAATTGTCTGTTAGCAATAATACTGGATCTAGAATGTGAACACATTTACAGCTATCTACGTTATTAGCAGATATAAACATTTCTCTTCCTTAATTACACAATAATGCACAGTTTACTTGTTATAGTAGTAAAGGATTCAGTGCCACAAAAATATATGCTGGTTTAATACAGAAATTTCACATGACTGCATACATTTATCTGTTCCAAAATACCTCTTTTGTGAGTATGAATCCATGAAATGACCAAAAAACTACTACAGCTGCTGTTTGAAAATATAATTGACCTTTTCAGAGCTATAGCCAACATAAGCCTCTACCAGACAATATTTCTCAGAGTTCACTGAACTGAACAACAGTAATTAAGTGATTTAAAAGGACATTTATTTGAAAACAGGGCCTTGCTGGCCTGTGTGGGTGTCTGGCTCTGTTTCTCTGTATTTTCTAGATTCGTTTTGTCAGTTTTCATAATGTTGTACTAAACCTTCTGTGTGTGATGTCACTAAAAGCTGACAAAATGAAAGTCTAGTTAAATGTCATTAGTTATACACAGTGGCAGTGTTTTCATTTCAAGCTGACTTTGAAAGTTAGCCCAGCTTTTAGTAAGGAAATGTATAATGCCACAAATTCTAATACCTAGCCATCCTCTATATACGTCAGTATTATCCACCTGTAGTTCCAAATGCTGTACCAGTTTCCTTGTTAGAACACAGTAACTAAAGTTGCATGATTTTTTACATTTTGAGTTACTGAATACTCAGGTTTTTATTTTGGTGCATTAGTGAATATTCCATAAGAATGGGCATGTTAACAAATGAGATCATTCGTGTATGCATTACTGGCTGTTCCCCAGGAATTCTCCTAACTTCTTGCATGCTAAGCATTCTGTTATGATTACTTTCCTTTGGACAATTGTTGTTTTGGTATACTTGTTCTCTGTGAAGAGCTTGGATGCTGATTTCCTTTTTAGACAAGTGAATAATAAACCCTAATTGCTCCAGCTAAGCTTCTTATGCTGTATGGTAAATAAAGGCTATTAGTTTGCTCTGTATATGCACCTGGATACTTAATCTCTGTTCTCATGCATCTTATATTCAAATGCCAAAATATTCATTTGCTTGTACCATAAGACAGATGTTACAGCTTTTTAAAGTATTTCTGTAATCATTATTTCTAATGTTTTGAGGTATATCTTTGTAGTATTGTTCTGCTTCATTCCAAAATGCCGCTGTTAAAGTTAAATCAAGTAATAATTGTGTCACTTGTACAAGAAATGTGTGCAGAAGATGTTAGTTATCAATTTCAGTTAAAGAAATAGAACCACCTTTTAGAGTCACTTATCTTGATGGTAGATGGACCTGGCTACAATGAACATATTTTTCTAAATATTATCACTTACATCATTAATGCATAAAGTAAAAAAATGGTTATTCTTAGTGTGTGTGTGTGTGTGTGTGTGTGTGTGTGTGTGTGTGTGTGTGTGTGTGTGTGTGTGTGTGTGTGTGTTTATGTGTGTGCGTGTCTACGTGTGTGTTTATGTGTGTGTGTATCTGCTCGTGTGTGTGTGTTTGTGTGTGGTTATGTGTGCATGTCTGTGTGTGTGTTTTTGTGTGTGCATGTGCGCATCTGTGTGTATGTTTATGTGTGTGCATGTCTGCTCGTGTGTACTTGTTTGTACGCACATGTGTATGCGTGTGCGAGTTTGAGTTTTTGTTGGGAAGCTAAGACATATGAGCTCATGAGGAACCTTGCCGCACCCCAAGAGTCAAGGTAGCTGCCATTTTGAACTTTAACTAAACTTAATGAAGTATCCCCAATAATGTTAAATCTTCAGTGACTGTGCAGCACTTGTAGTTTTAAAGTAATTCTCAGGAGACAGGAGAGTGTTTCCTGGTATAGTTCCACATTATGTCAACTGTCTAAGCACTACAAATCTAGAGCTGTGGTAGATGAAATTATACAAGTACAATGTGCTAAGATGACTTTGCTATTTTTATTTTTGCATTTGAAAGTGTGTTCAACTAACATTAAATTGACCAGAGGCAATTAATGAGATTTTAGCCCCTCTGCTATTTATGGCTAAGGCAGTGCACTGTGTATTAAAACTGAATAATGTATATTGTTTTCACTATTTGAATGCAAACGTACTTTATGAATGCTTTATGCAGAAACCTATATGAAAATGTTTAGAGAAAATAGGGAAAGAAACAAAGCCAGCATATGTAATTTCTTTGCAGAAATACGCAGTTATTTAATTGTTGGGTGAGTGGATTTCAAATTACTATTTTTTAATGTTGGAAGAATTGACTATCACTCAGTACTTTACTTGAAGACCTGAAAATCTAGTTGGCAGACTGGTAGTGTGCTAACAGAGGTGATACCATGGCTAAGATAAGATGTGTTGTCTTGAAATAGCAGAAGCCCCAGAATAATGTAAAGGCTTGTATACAATCCTGACAGAGGGTAAGGAAACCCACTGTTGCTAATAGGAATGCTACATTAGACATAACTACTGTTAAGCCTACGGTTGTTGAAAAGGAGCATTACTTGCCTAGGCTGTTCACTCAAGTTATGACCATAGAAGGGTCACCTTGTCTGGTTCTGTTGATCAGGGCTCACTTGGACTAGAAAACAAGAAGCTGGCAGTGTTTAATAATATGTCAACAGAATTTTTAGGAGGAAATAATTTTTTGATACATTAAATTGTGTACATGTTATGATTGCATATAGCCAAGCATGTGAATTAGCAGACAGAGGAATCCCAGCCAGTGCCAAACTTTCAAACAAATACTACTGATGCAGCTATTTCAAGAAAAGAGATGGGAAGTAGCAGGATATCTGAATCTGAGCCATGGGTCTAAATTACTGCATGCCCTCCAGAAATGGCTTTTCTTTTACTGTGTGAGAAGGCACAAGTCTATATCTAAGCTGTTAAATTTCTCTTGGATGGTAAACTGGCAGGATCACAATTTGGGAGTTGAGAAAAAAGCAACTATCAGATGCAAGTTTCCAGAAGTAGATGAAGGTGGAGAGGGATATGCCATATCCTTAGGGGCAGGAGATGTCTGCATATTGGCACAAGCTGTTATTACACAGAAAATGGACTTGACTAAACAGTGAAATGATAATGCTTAGGATCGTTCCAAGGGCCTATCGCTTTGCTCTTTTGGTCAGAGCTAATGAAATTCCTGTTTCAAGCTATATGAGCATGCAATACACAAGAGGAAGGCCTATGCAAAATCATTAATAACGAAAAGACTAAACAGGGATTATTTCTCCCTGCTTCATGCCAAGGTGCTGGGAAAAAGCAGTACAATGTCATGAATGCATCTGCTTCAACTGGCAGCAGTTCAGGTGAATGTAAACGAGCTCACAGAACTTATCAAAAGGAACAGGTGATGTTCCCTAGTCCTGTGGTCAAATTTCATCTCTTGGTATAAATATCACCTTGGGTCTCTCTGGAACTGAGGCCACTAGCATAATGGGACTAACCAAGTCAACAAAGGAAGGACAAATAAATTAGAAAATAAGCAAGTAAGTAAGCAAATAAACAGATAACGTAAATACATTGTTTTGTTGTTATTTTGTTGTTTTATTAATTGTTTAACTGGTAATACTGGTATAAATATGCAAAGCTTTATTTAGCCAGTCAATGCAAATGTCACAAGAGGATCCTTAAATACACTCACACTCATACATACATGGGTGTGGCTGCATTTGTCAACTTTCTGTTGCCACACAAATCATCAAAGTTTTCCAGTCAAACTTCACCTTTGAAAACACAACCAATTAATGCACAGGGAAGATACAACTTGCCTCCCTTCAGGACTAATGTTAGTGCTCAAAAGGGAGTTTCAGCAGGCTAATTTTGATTGGAAAATGTTGATAGTATGTTGTCTGCATTCGAAGAACATTAAAAAAATAAAAAAAAATATATATATATATATATATATATATATATATATATATATATATATATATGGATCACCTTCAGATGCCTGAAATCGCATTTCACCGACATGGAATCCGACGGGTCGAAAACACCGACAACGCAGATGACCGACAAGGTGAGAACCCGACGGACTCGGTAAGTGTGCGATAGAGTGAGGGATTTAGTGTTAGGGAGCGGACAGGTAAGTGTGCGATAGTGAGGGACTGTGGGTTTAGGGGTGGGTTAAGTGAGTTAGGGTTAGGATGCAGGTAGGGGTGTGTGTGCGATAGTGAGGGACTGTGGGTTTAGGGGTGGGTTAAGTGAGTTAGGGTTAGGGTGCAGGTAGGGTGAGTGTGCGGTAGTGTCGGATCTTGGGGTTAGGGGTGGGTAAGTGAGTTAGGGTTAGGGTGCAGGTAGGGTGAGTGTGCGGTAGTGTCGGACCTTGGGGTTAGGGGTGGGTAAGTGAGTTAGGGTTAGGGTGCAGGTAGGGTAAGTGTGCAGTAGTGTCGGACCTTAGGGTTAGGGTTTGGGTTAGGGCTAGTGGATATGTTATGTAGTGTACTGTGTTGTTTACGTGTAGTGTGTTGGTGTAATGGTATTCGGTGTTTTGCGTTGTCGGTATTTTTTGTTGTCGGTCTTTTGGTGTCGGTGATTTGTGTTTCGGCGGTTTGGCATTTCGGGCATCTGAAGGTGATCCATATGTATATATATATATATATATATATATATATATATATATATATATATATATATTGAAAAAATATTTTGAGCTTTACTTGCTTACTGTTTGCTGCTTCTTGCTGTGGGATGGATCTGCAGTGTTCTTATGACACTCAGTCTTGCTGGCTGGATTCTGCTAAAATTCAAAGTCTGATTATATTTGCATTCACAGTCTGTTGCATACAGAAACTTGCAGAATATACACTGATGAGAGAATATACTTTGCAGCATCAACTTTAAAGAGCAGTAACAAATAACTTTTTATAATAAATCAAACGAAACCACGTTGCAGCTTAAAAGTACTGTTCCAACTTTACTTCTCATATAGTACAGATGATGTGAGAGATATAACATTTACCTCAGAACACCAAATGTGTTCCTACCATATCCCTAAACAACTGGATTTATACAGCTCTTTATATACTCTTTTTAGTCATGCATAAACATATTTTGGAGAATTGCTTATCCTGTAGAAACAATACTAAACTTCCTTGTTTAACAATGTCTTGTAAGAGACCAGCTTTTCTGACAGTGTGAATATCCTGTAACAGTGTCCTGATGTCCATGTAGAAAAACATATTTTTGAGGAAACACATTGTCCTGTATTCTATTTGAATCTGTGTATAGAAACATGTGTTCTTATGTCAATGCTGATAAGCATATCCTGTTTTTTATGAAGAAAAACATATTTTTGAGAAAACACATTGTCAGAGATCAGCTTTTCTGACAGTGTGAACATCCTGTATTTTATTTGGATCTTTGTATAAAAAACATCTGTTATCCTGTTTTTCCATGCAGAATAACATGTCATTGTTCTTAAAAAGCAGATTTTGCATTTTTGTTCTTGCATACATCCTGTTTTGAGTCTGTAAGGGAAGAATGTCCATTCAGCAGATTCCTTTTCCAAGCCATGGTCATTTAGTATGACTGCTGATCACATATTACTTAAACTTTGTTTCTGCATTTAAGCAAGCCTTTTCTTTCAGCATATTTACAACATAATTAATTTCAGATTTATATTCATAAAATCTAACAATTCCCTCTGTTTTTAAACATACTCAAAACATTTTATATAGAAAACACAAGAAACAAACCTTTAGTTTGATACAACAAATCAAAATGCAATTTTACATAGTTAATACAATGTTATTAAAGTATTACTACCAAAACTGAATGTATTTAAAACTTTTTCTTTTGCAGACCATTCTGTGAAAATATTTTATCAGTTATAAGCTGTGTCTGCTTTAGTTTAACTTGATCAATTTATTCTTTTGCAATCACAGAATTTAATTTATGACTTAGAACTGTTTCATTAACTCTTTGCAGCTGTTAAATTAACTATGAGACAATAACTATGTGCTACTGCAAGCATTTATACACTACTGAAAACACACAATTTCAATGTCATTTTAACCATCACATTGTGTTCATGTCTCTGAACTGCTACAATGTATTCTGTACAGTATGTATTTACATAGACTGTTTGCTATTTATGCATTTCAATCTAGTAGGTATCCTGGACCCATTTTTTCTTTAAATATGTTTTTTTCACACATATTCATTACTAGACATTAATTTCATTTGTACTGAATTCTTCTGCATTTGTACATACAATGACTATAAAGTACATTTAGTCTAATCTTACAAATTTAATAACATTAATATTAAGCAAAATCTTGGAAAATGTTTGTCTCTTTAGAAATATCTAGTGGAATTGATACCAAATTCATATGTCCTGTTATTTTAAACTACATACTCAACAATTATTAAAAATATTCATGCTTTTTTATACCAACATTGTTTTGCCAAAAACATATTAAAAATAGTGACCATTCTTGCTACTAGAAACATTTATGCATTTTTGCATATCTTTATTCTCTCTTGTATAGCTGTAATCAGTTTTAAGCCATCTCTTGTTTTTTTAAACCATCTCTTGTATAGCTTTACGTTTAACAGGCTGTAAATATAATTTAATTCTAAACAATACAATAATAACCATTATGATAGCTATTAACAACTTGTAAAATATCTTATCCTGTCAGGTTTAATCCAGTTTACCAGTATTTCTAATACACTAATACCTGTTTTTTCCTCTCCCTAAAAGAGTATTGTCAAGAAGGAATGAGATATTTTTTCCTGTAGCTTTATTTTAGACCCTTATTATTTATTTTTATGTAGCTTTATTTCAGACCCTTGTCACAGTCTTTTTACACAGTCAGTGTAAAACTGAGAAAGTGCCCCTCCCTCTTATACAGTCAGTGTAAAACTGAGAAAGTACCCCTCCCCCTGCAGCACTCCAGCACTGTTTACCTGCCCCACGCTGCAAGAATAGAATGTATGTCAGCCCAACACTATGGTCATACATTTATTTTATCAAATTATGAACTTTTGTCTGACTTGATAACTTTTTATAAAGCTTTTGCTGTTTACTACCACTAGTAGGCATTTACATTCTCCTGCACAATTGATTTGAACTGTATATATACTATAGCCCATTTGCTGGCTGTACTTGATACAACTGAGTTTTTTTTTGTCCTTTTAACATTTACTTGCAAACAGATTATCAGTGACATCTATGCACAATTGTGGCATTTTATGACAATTACTAAATAGTGTTGCCTGTAAACATTTTAACAATTATGTTTTAATAACAATGATGCTTTAGAAAAGCTCAAGCTACTTGCCTGGCAATCAGTCTTGTTGTTTATCTTATCTTTCCAGCATTTCCTGTAACTATTCATTCAGTCTAGGAAGGTCTGAGCTCACATTTCATACTCTGTAAACTATAGTTAATTCTTTTAGCATTTTTCCTTTAATGTGATTTTGATTTGCATAACTATGCATTTATACTACATAAATAGACATCATTTTATAATTACCTTACATGGATTTCAGTATTTTTTATTTATTTATTTAACTATTTAACTGTCCCGCCATTAATTTTACAAAAACTGTTTGAATAATACCATCTGTGATTTTATTTATTTTTAAAAGTCAGAACTTTAACTGTTTGGTGTTACTATATAATTATAAACAAATTGTAAAAAACAAAATAGATATTAGTTTAACCAACACATTTATATTTATATTATTTATATTTGCTGTTGTCTGCCTTATTGTAACAGATGTACTCTAGATGAAAAGAACACACATGCATGTCTGTCTTGTATCTGTATATCTTTATACAAGCATGTCAGTCTTGTGACTTTAAATTTTTACTCATCTATTTTTATTTAATTTTATATATTATAATACACTAGAACAGTTTTGTTTACCTTTTGACTATGCTAATGAATGGCATTCATATGCTTTACTTTACTGTAGTACTGATAGATGTCTTGCTTTAACTGAATGAAAGTAAAACATTTAAGAATGATTTGTCCAGACATCAGATCCTACTATCCTACCATGTATGTTTAACCATTTTCAAAACATAAACATATTATAAAATATATTTCT
Source organism: Protopterus annectens (assembly GCF_019279795.1). Lineage (NCBI taxonomy): Eukaryota > Metazoa > Chordata > Ceratodontiformes > Protopteridae > Protopterus > Protopterus annectens. Next base: position 615,462,513 of record NC_056734.1, on the reverse strand, counting down.
TTTGCACAGATTAGCTGTGTATGCAGGAAATTTTTAGTCTTTGTCAGTTCAGCTAATTTATTTTCTTTATCCTGCAACTGCAGTTGAATAGTTTCCTGTAATATTGTATGGTCTTTCTGACATTTTTTAGTAAGCTGTTCTGCTGAATTTGAAACTCCTATGCCCTTTTGAAAAGATGTGTGTATAACTTGTCTAAGCTTCCTGAGCTCATTGCGTCTGTCTTTTAGAAGTTTACTACATTCCTTTGTAACAAAATGTACTAGGGTTTCTATCAGTAACTGATTTGACTCACATGTGGTGACAGGACATAACTGTTCAACATCAGAATGTAATGGAAACACTTTACACTTAGTTAATTCTTCAGATCTGTCTTTACAGTCTATTTCTTTCGCAATATGATGCAATATTTTTTTATGACATAATACACAAAATGCAGTTTTTGTTGAAGCACACAATAAACATTTGTCATTTTTCACATGGTTTTCTTTGAGATACCAGTCAAATATTGTAATACATTTGCATAATGCCTTACTATCAACCTGCCCTAATAAGGTTTTACATTTACTAATGTGCTGTGTATACCAACATAGCAATTTACTAAAGTTTGGTTTACTCCTGCATGAATTATAAATAATATTCATACTATCTAGTAATATACAACCTGTCTAGGAATACAGAAACTATATATGAATATACAAACTGTCTTAAGAATATAAAAACTCTTTTAAGAATATACAAACTGTTTTAACATCATCCACACTAAATATGTGACACAGAAAAAAGTCTTACCAGTTAGCAAGAAAACAGGTGATCAGGCTGCTATTGCAGATGGCTGGAAATTTTTCAAAGTCACTTGAGAAGCTGGGAAAGCACAACAGGCAGTGGACTGATGGGCTAGTGGATATCCCCCTTTTCTTGAAGAATTTATGGCACTGCGAATTTCTTGAACTAGTCTCACTCCGGATTGTAGACATCTAAAAAACTTTACTACTGAAAGCTGCATAAACTGGAATACTTCTGTTCAGAATTGACACATACGTACAAATGTTAGTTACTGCAATTTAACTGAAGTGACCCTCTGCAGGGCTTACCATCACTCCTCCTGTGGTTGAATGCAGATTGTAGGTTCAAATGCAGGCTAGCTTGCCATTGAAAAATTATATGGAGCTAGTCACTCAGCTGCCTCGCCATTGAAAAAATATTATATGGCTCTTACTTGCTTCTTGCTTCTTGCCTGGATGGATTCTTGCTAAAATTCAAAGTCTGATTATATTTGCATTCACAGTCTGTTGCATACAGAAACTTGCAGAATATACACTGATGAGAGAATATACTTTGCAGCATCAACTTTAAAGAGCAGTAACAAATAACTTTTTATAATAAATCAAACGAAACCACGTTGCAGCTTAAAAGTACTGTTCCAACTTTACTTCTCATATAGTACAGATGATGTGAGAGATATAACATTTACCTCAGAACACCAAATGTGTTCCTACCATATCCCTAAACAACTGGATTTATACAGCTCTTTATATACTCTTTTTAGTCATGCATAAACATATTTTGGAGAATTGCTTATCCTGTAGAAACAATACTAAACTTCCTTGTTTAACAATGTCTTGTAAGAGACCAGCTTTTCTGACAGTGTGAATATCCTGTAACAGTGTCCTGATGTCCATGTAGAAAAACATATTTTTGAGGAAACACATTGTCCTGTATTCTATTTGAATCTGTGTATAGAAACATGTGTTCTTATGTCAATGCTGATAAGCATATCCTGTTTTTTATGAAGAAAAACATATTTTTGAGAAAACACATTGTCAGAGATCAGCTTTGTTGACAGTGTGAACATCCTGTATTTTATTTGGATCTTTGTATAAAAAACATCTGTTATCCTGTTTTTCCATACAGAATAACATGTCATTGTTCTTAAAAAGCAGATTTTGCATTTTTGTTCTTGCATACATCCTGTTTTGAGTCTGTAAGGGAAGAATGTCCATTCAGCAGATTCCTTTTCCAAGCCATGGTCATTTAGTATGACTGCTGATCACATATTACTTAAACTTTGTTTCTGTATTTAAGCAAGCCTTTTCTTTCAGCATATTTACAACATAATTAATTTCAGATTTATATTCATAAAATCTAACATATATATATATATATATATATATATATATATATATATATATATATATATATATATATATACACATATGTGTGTGTGTGTATATACAGGGAATATAAAAAGTTTACACACCTCTGTTAAAATGCAAATTTTTTTAATATAAAAAATGAGACCACAATCAATTATTTCAAAACTTTTCCCACCTTTAATGTGACCTATAACCTGTACAATTCAATTGAAAAACAAACAAATGTGTTAGGGGAAAAACATAAAAAAAAAAAAACATACAATAAGCTGGTTGCATATGTGTGAACACCGTTAAACTAACACTTTGTTGAAGCACCTTTTGATTTAATTACAGCATTCAGTCTTCTTGGGTAGGAGTCTATCAGCATGGCACATCTTGACTTGGCAATATTTGCCTACTCTTCCTTGCAAAAGCGCTTCAAATCTGTCAGATTGTGAGGGAATCTCTTGTGCACAGCCCTCTTCAGGTCACCCTACATATTTTCTATTGGATTTTGGTCTGGGCTGTGGCTGGGCCATTCCAAAACTTTAATTTTCTTCTGGTGAAGCCATTCTTTTGTTGATTTGGATGTATGTTTGGGGTCATTGTCATGTTGAAAGGTAAAATTCCTCTTCATCTTCAGCTTTCTAGCAGATGCCTGAAGGTTTTGGGCCAAAAGTGACTGCTATTTGGAACTATTCATAATCCCCTCCACCATGACTAAAGCCCCAGTTCCAGCTGAAGAAAAGCAACCCCAAAGCACGATACTGCCACCACCATGCGTCACCCTACATATTTTCTATTGGATTTTGGTCTGGGCTGTGGCTGGGCCATTCCAAAACTTTAATTTTCTTCTGGTGAAGCCATTCTTTTGTTGATTTGGATGTATGCTTGGGGTCATTGTCATGTTGAAAGGTGAAATTCCTCTTCATCTTCAGCTTTCTAGCAGATGCCTGAAAGTTTTGGGCCAAAAGTGACTGCTATTTGGAACTATTCATAATCCCCTCCACCATGACTAAAGCCCCAGTTCCAGCTGAAGAAAAGCAACCCCAAAGCATGATACTGCCACCACCATGCTTCACCGTGTGGATGGTGTCCTTTTGGTGATGTGAAGTGTTATTTTTGTGCCAAACGTACCTTTTGGAATTGTGGCCAAAAAGTTCAACTGTGGTCTCATCAGACCATAACACATTTTCTCACATGCTTTTGGGACACTTGTTGTATTGTTTTGCAAATTTCAGCCAGGCCTGGATGGTTTTCTATGTAAGAAAAGGCTTCCGTCTTGTAACCCTTCCCCATAGCCCAGACATATGGAGAATACGGGAGATTGTTGTCAAATGTAGTATACAACCAGTACTTGCCAGAAATTCCTGCAGCTCCTTCAGTGTTGCTGTAGGTCTCTTGGCAGCCTCCCTGACCAGTTTTTGTCTTGTCTTTTCATCAGTTTTGGAGAGATATCCAGTTCTTTGCAACGTCACTGTTGTCCCATTTTTTTCTCCACTTTTTGATGACTGCCTTCGCTGTGTTCCATGGTATATCCAATGCTGTAGAAATGTTTTTGTTCCCTTCTCCTGACTGATACCTTTCAACAGTGAGATCCCTTTTATGCTTTATAAGCTCTCTGCAAACCATGGCTTTACTGTAGCAGGCAACTGAGCAAATGTCAGGAAAATCCTACTAGGACAGCTGAACTTTATTTGGGATTAATCAGAGTCTCTTTAATTGATGTCAGGTGTGTACCCAAGAAGACTAAATGCTGTAATTAAATCAAAAGGTGCTTTAACAAAGTATTAGTTTAAGGGTGTGCACACTTATGCAATCAGTTTATTGTACATTTTTTGTTTTTTTATATTTTTCCCCCTAACAGATTTGTTTTTCAGTTGAATTGTACAGGTTATAGGTTACAATAAAGGTGGAAAAAGTTTTGAAATGATTTATTGTGGTCTCATTTTTTTATATCACAAAAACCTGGCATTTTAACAGAAGTACTGTATATATATATATATATATATATATATATATATATATATATATATATATATATACATATATGTAAAAAATAAGTAAAACTCACAAATGTCAAAGTCTGTTTTGTCAATGCACTTTAGTCAACAAAATAGTCAACAGGTGTATGAGACTGTTGATCCCTGAGGTTGGAGAATAAGTCCTTCCCCAAAGGTTATGTACTCTGTGAGATAGTGTATATAACTAAGAGGGTGTCTGGGCTGGGGGGGCATGATTTCCTCACATAGGGGGTTCAAGGGGCTTTCTTTTTTATTTTTCGCAGTCCATGCCTTAAGTTTAGTCTAAATTCAGTAGATCCTTATATATATATATATATATATATATATATATATGTATATATATATATATATATATATATATATATATATATATATATATATATATATATATATACAATAAGAGAGTGAGTGACAGAAATGTAAAATACCCAACACCTTATCAGTGTTGTGTACAGATGTAATAAGACTGTCAAGATGAGCTATTTCATTGTTTTTTCTTATTTAGCAGAAACACTTTCTAGTAATTGCATTATCGTTAGAAGTAAAATTAAACATTTATGAATTATCAGTCCTAGATCCCCAAATAAATAACATAATTTAATGCATATGGAAAGCAAAAATGTCCATTGCCAAAGTATATACTAAAGGTTTTTGGTGGTCTTTAATAGTCATAACTAAAACACAAATTCATCAGTATTTGTGTTCCATATACTTACAGCTAAATAAGTGTTGTTAACATTTGAGATTGGTTGCATAAAAGTTATTAAATAGAAAAAGGCCAAGAACTAAGCATTGCAGTGCTCCTATAAATGGACTACGTGTTTGATGGAATTCCTGATGAGAACTGATCTGAAGCTTAACTACTTTCTTTTCTGTATTACTATAGAGGATTTAACAGCAAAATAAATTAATCTTTTCATAATAGCTAAGTGTGAAATGCTTTTGATAAATCAAAATAAACAACATCTACTCAGATGTCAGATTAATGGTTTCACTTATAGCTCTATAAAAGCTGGGCAGGCAACCCAACACCGTAAAACTCCACTGCCAATCATGAGCGGACAGGTGATCCACTATGGTAACCCCTAACCGAAAAGCCGAAAGAAGAAGAAGAAGAAATGTACAGAAGTGAAAACAAACTTTCTTGTATAAATGTAATTATTTTAACCTGTTGAAGACGTGTGCTTATGCTCTAATACTAATTTATTCCAATTAATAGTCATTTTCACACCAAAGATCTGATAAGTATTATTGAATGTAATTGAAAGCTAGAATGTCTGATCACGACAAGTTTCTTTTTATGTATTCTGTATATACATAAATTATGACATTTCTTATTCTGTGCATATTGTTGTATGCATGGCAAATTTGTTGTTACATGCCAATGCCTCTCATCTTGCATGAACTGAAGAGTTTTAAAATCATCTCACTTATATGATTAACAAACAGAAAAAAAAGTAAAGGGAGAGTTATACGATAATGAAGGCACTAAGTATATTAGCTAAAAAACATGAAACTGCACATTTATGAGTTTAAACAAAAAAATACAGGAAGGTGCATTGATTTGTTGTCAGCATTGACCTTGAAAGTGTCACTGATGGATTCTCTGTTTCAAAGGGCATTGAGAGTTCATAGAAGGAAAGAAGAAACAGATGAATGATGCTACCCTTGTAGACATAAACAAACAGAAATTGCTGCCCAGCCTCTAAGCTGGATAATAGGTATTATGTGCAAGACTGGATTGTGAATTCTAATGGCATACTCTCAAAGATAATGTAAATTCATATTTATACATGTATTTTTATTTACATATTTGTTTATAAGCAAGATGGACTGGACCAAAAATGCTTTTCAGCAATGATCTCTACTCATAGCAGATAATACATTGCAAATATATTAGAAGCTTACAAATTAATTAAAGGAAATACAAAACAATAATCCAAAAACATTCTGACAAATAGTGCAAAATGGGAAGGCATTTACAGTTATATCTGCATACAGAGAATTTACGTGTATGCATCCCTCCAAACATACAATTCTTCAGCTTCATGCTGCTAAGTGCTGCAGTGGCAAAAATGGTCATTACGTTTCTCCAAAAGGGCCAATGGTTGCATCCGTCTCCTCAAGGTGAATGAGCAGACATGTGTTATTCAATTCCCACCTCCCCAAAAGCCAGCTCCTCCAGTGTTCACACTGTTAATTGAGCATTAGACCTTAATCCCAGTAAGCCAGAGGAAGCAACTGATAAATGCTTTATGATATTTGTGTTTAACTAGGTCTGAATGGACAGCATTTACTAGTTCATATTTTAAAAGTTAGACCGTTTAAACACCATTTAATTCATTGCAGTCTGCCTTTATATACGTATCCATTAGTTTTGATTGCTTTTAATAGACTGCATTGTGATATACAAATGCTTAACCATTTTTATGCACTAACATTTTTAGAGGATTGCTTGTGGCATTTAATAGGATTGGCATTAGATGGGGAAACATTTATATGACCCAGTCCTACCAAAGACAAGTAAAATTGTATAAAAATAAGCATAAAATTATTCCAGTATCATTACAGAGCACAAAAATGCATAATAAGATAAATAATTAAACAAGCTGATTAAATATTAGATGTCAATGTTAAGGTAGAGAGATGTCTCCTTTATTTTATAGGTCTTAATTTTACATTTAATGTTGGTGTGTTCATTCAATCCTGTAGGGTGAATAGCATTAAAGGACAATTTGTCAATGAAATTTTCTCTGTTCTATTACTATTTTTTATATCTTTAATACTAATCAATAGTCTTAAAATGTTTACAGACAGACACACAAACACACACACATACATATATATATATATATATATATATATATATATATATATATATATATATATGTGTGTGTGTGTGTGTGTGTGTGTGTGTGTATGTATAGGTTCACTGCATATTTATTTATTTTATTTATTTTACATTTGTTAACCGGGAAATTCCGACTGGACAAGGTCCATTTTCAGGGAAGGCCCGGAATAATAATACATAATCCCGAAAATTTTGAAATATCGAATTTCAAAATCTTGAGACTATATAGCTGAAACCCCTAAATACCAAAAGACCAGAAGAGCAAATTTCAAAATCCCGAAGTTCGGAGATGTTGAAATAGCACTTCTGGTGTTGTGGTTTGTGAATGGATAGGTGGAAGGTCAGGTAAGTATCTATGTTTGAGTATGTTGGTTAGGGGCTTTAGTGTGTGTGTGTAAGTGTGTGTTGTGACTGAGATGTGTGTGTGTGCGAGGGGAATTTAGGTGTGTGGTGGTGTTTCTGTGTGTTTGTCTGTGTAGTGTGACCTTGGAGTTAGAATATTTAAGTAGGAGGGTGGGGGCGTGCATCCCCCCACATGGGGGGGTGCAGGGGTGCTTGCCCCCCTTCTTGCATGTACTGTAGGTTTGTGTGTTTCTGTTTTGGGTGAAGGTGTATGCATGTGTATATGTGTGGTGCATGTTTAGTGTAGTGTCCGGGATTTTAAATTTTGTGCTTGTAGTCTACCGGTCTTCTCGTCTTTCGGGTATCTGGTCTTGGGATTATGGGTGTAGGTATTATGGGTTTTCGGTCTTATGCAGTGAACCCATATATATATATATATATATATATATATATATATATATATATATATATATATATATATATATATATATATATATATATATATATATATATATATATATATATATATGGGTTTACTTAGCTCTACCAAATTTTCACATAACCGAAAATCAAAAGAACAAGACGAGAAGAGCAAAATCGTACAACACTGAACCTTTACATTGCCGAATTTTAGAACAACAAAACACCAGCTTTTCCAAGTCAACACAAAAATTTACCTTTTGTTACATTTTGCAGGGGGGGCAAGACTTCTGTGCCCCCCCAAACTCCCTGCAAATTATATATACCAACTCCGAGATCAAACCACATTGAGCAAAAGCGTAAATTTCCCAAAACTCACTACACTGCAATCTCTATTCAGAAGTTTTCAGTGGTGTGTGACATGCACAGCTGGTGTTTCACTGATCTGAATTTCAGCAATGTAAAGGTTCAGTGTGATGTTCGATTTTGTTCTTCACACCTTTATCATTTGATTTTCAGTTATGTGAAAATTTGGTAGATTGAAATAGACCCATAAATATATATATATATATATATATATATATATATATATATATATAGAGAGAGAGAGAGAGAGAGAGAGAGAGAGAGAGAATGATGTATATACAGTGGATATAAAAAGTGTACACACCCCTGTTAAAATGCCAGGTTTTTGTGATATAAAAAAATGAGACCACAATAAATCATTTCAGCACTTTTCCCAGCTTTAATGTGACCTATAACCTGTACAATTAAATTTAAAAACAAACAAATCTGTTAGGGGAAAAAATATAAAAAATAAAAAATTTACAATAAGCTGGTTGCATAAGTGTGTACACCCTTAAACTAATACTTTGTTGAAGCACCTTTTGATTTAATTATAGCATTCAGTCTTCTTGGGTAGGAGTCCTTCAGCATGACACATCTTGACTTAGCAATATTTGCCCACACTTCCTTGCAAAAGCATTCTAAATCTGTCAGATTGTGAGGGCATCTCTTGTGCAAAGCTCTTTTCTGGTCACCCCACAGATTTTCTATTGGATTTAGGTCTGTGCTCTGGCTGGACCATTCCACAACTTTAATTTTCTTCTGGTGAAGCCATTCTTTTGTTGATTTGGATGTATGCTTGGGGTCATTGTCATGTTGAAAAGTTAAATTCCTCTTCAACTTCAGCTTTCTAACAGACTCCTGAAGATTTTAGGCCAAAAGTGACTGCTATTTGTAACTGTTCATAATTACCTCCACCTTGACTAAAGCCTCAGTTCCAGCTGAAGAAAAGAAACCACAAAGCATGATACTGCCACCACCATGCTTCACCATGGGGATGGTGTTCTTTAGGTGATACAGAGTGTTGTTTTTGCGCCAAACATACCTTTTGGAATTGTGGCCAGAAAGTTCATCCTTGGTCTCATCAGACCATAACACATTTGCTCACATGCTTTTGGAAGACTCGCTGTATTGTTTTGCAAATTTAGGCCAGGCTTGGATGTTTTTCTGTGTAAGAAAAGGTTTCCGTCTTGCAACCCTACCCCATAGGCCAAACATTTGGAGAATATGGGAGATTGTTGTCATATGTAGTACACAACCAGTACTTGCCAGAAATTCCTGCAGCTCCTTTACTGTTGCTGTAGGTCTCTTGGCAGCCTCCCTGACCAGTTTTCATCTTGTCTTTTCATCAATTTTGGATGGGCATCCAGTTCTTTGCACCGTCACTGTTGTCCCACATTTCGTCCACTTTTTGATGACTGTCTTCACTGTATTCCATGATATATCCAATGCTGTGGACATTTTTTGTACCGTTCTACTGACTGACACCTTTCAACAATGAGATCCCTTTGATGCTTTATAAGCTGTCTGTGAAACCATGGCTTTTGCTGTAGCAGGCAACTGAGTAAATGTCAGGAAAATCCTATTAGGACAGCAAAACTTTATTTGGGGTTAATCAGAGTCTCTTTAATTGATGGCAGATGTGTACCCAAGAAGACTGAACGCTGTAATTAAAGCAAAAGGTGCTTCAACACAGTATTAGCTTAAGGGTGTGCACACTTATACAACCAGCTTATTGTACATTTTTTTATTTTTTATACTTTTTGCCCTAACTGTTTTGTTTGTTTTTCAATTGAATTGTACAGGTTATATGCCATATTAAAGGTGGGATATTTTCTAAAATGATTTATTGTGGTGTCTCATTTTTGTATATCACAAAAACCTGGTATTTTAATAGGGGTGTGTACACTTTTTATATACACTGTATATCTATCTCTCTCTCTCTCTCTCTCTCTATATATATATATATATATATATATATATATATATATATACTAGCTGCACCCGGCCACGCGTTGCTGTGGCTCAGTCTAGTTAAATGGAAAAGAAAGAAAAGAGAAAGTGCACATTTCTAATATGTTTAATTTCACAATGCTTGTGGGTATACAATATTTTTTGTTGTTCCATTGCCTGTGCAGATATAGAGATTGTCTGGTTTGCCGACTCTAGAACACGCAACATATAATTGTCCATGTGAGAAGCAATCCATGTGTAGATCTAAACAGCACAATTGTAAAGATTGGCCCTGAGCTTTGTTGATGGTGATTGCAAACGCCACTCGAATTGGGAATTGCAATCTCTTAAAATGAAATGGCGTATCCGTTGGAATCATAGAAATGCGAGGAATGAGGACATCTTCACCTCTGAAAGGTCCTGTCAAGATTGCTGCTTCTATGACGTTGCTCATTAATTTTTTTACTGCAAGCTGCGTGCCATTGCAAAGCTTTCGCTGGTTGATATTTCGCAACATGATAATTGGCATGCCGATTTTCAATTGCAGTATGTGCGGTGGCATCCCTGGCAGATCGAGTGAATTCAAAAATTCTGTTGGATAATTAAACGCTTCATCTGCTTTCACAACAGTGTCAACGGACTTGTATGTGACTGCCTCGTTTTGAATGTTAGACTGAATAATATTGTTAATTTCGTAGACGTCTTTATTCTTGGCCACAAGAATAGCTCGTTCAGTCAGCCAATCGTGATTCTTATAATTGGTTTGAATATTGGGAAATAGTTTTTCAACCAATTCTTCTTTTGACGTCACTAAATTGCAGAAGTTATGAGGCAATGAAATTCGTCCTGAGGTCAGATCAACCAGCACCTTTCCATTCCCAATTTCCAGCAATTGATGTGAGAATATCTCAGATGATCGATCGGTTTGCAGTTGGACATGCATATCTGTAGTTAATTTTAACATCTTTACATGTCACCACAAAATAGAGTATTTCAGGCAAGCATTTATTTTGTCTGCTGGTGTCGATCGAGGAGAACGAAGCAGATCTGAAGCTGCAGAACGCGATCGCCGTGCTCGCAACCGTGTATCCTCAAGTCTGGCTGCACATCGCTCTGCTGCTTCCTCAGCATGTATTTGAGCCATTCTTTGTCTGTTTTGCTCGTTCGCTGATGCCCGTTCCTCCTCAGTTTGATTTGCAATTACTCGTTGCACTGCTTCTGCTCCGCGAGTATGACGACCTAAGTTTGATCTTCTGCGAGGCATTATTTGGATGAACTAAAGCAGATTGATTGCACTGAAAAAGAAGAAAGAATGTTATAACAAAAACATATAAAATTGCATATTTGTATACAAATATATAGAATCCATAGTAGGTATATAAAAACACCCGCGTATTTGAATGCAACGTGTGACATCTATATAATAGTAGGTATATAAAAACACGCACATATTCGAATGCAACATTGTGTGAAAATTTCAAAGTAATCGGTGAAGAACTTTCGGAGATTTAAGATTTTGAACAAACGGACATTTACATTTTTATTTATATAGACTAGCTGTACCCGGCCACGCGTTGCTGTGGCTCAGTCTGGTTAAATGGAAAAGAAAGAAAAGAGAAAGCACACGTTTCTAATATGTTTAATTTCACAATGCTTGTGGTTATACAATATTTTTTGTTGTTCCATTGTCTGTGCAGATATAGAGATTGTCTGGTTTGCCGACTCTAGAACATGCAACATATAATTGTCCAGGTGAGAAGCAATCTGTGTGTAGATCTAAACTGCACAATTCTAAAGACTGGCCCTGAGCTTTGTTGATGGTGATGACAAACGCCAATCGAATTGGGAATTGCAATCTCTTAAATTGAAATGGCATATCCGTTAGAATCATAGGAATGTGAGGAATGAGGACATCTTCACTTTTGAAAGGTCCTGCCAAGATTGTTGCTTCTATGACGTTGCTCATTAATTTTTTTACTGCAAGCCACGTGCCATTGCAAAGCTTTGGCTGGTTGATATTTCGCAACATGATAATTGGCACGCCGATTTTCAATTGCATTACGTGTGGTGGCATCCCTGGCAGATCAAGTGAATTAAAAAATTCTGTTGGATAATTAAACGCTTCATCTGCTTCCACAACAGTGTCAACGGACTTGTATGTGACTGCCTCGCTTTGAATGTTAGACTGAATAATATTGTTAAGTTCATAGAAGTCTTTGTTCTTGGCCGCAAGAATAGCTCATTCAGTCAGCCAATCGTGATTCTTATAATTGGTTTGAATATTGGGAAATAGTTTTTCAACCAATTATTCTTTTGACGTCATTAAATTGCAGAAGTTATGAGGCAATAAAATTCGTCCTGAGGTCAGATCAACCGGCACCTTTCCGTTCCCAATTTCCAGCAATTGATGTGAGAATATCTCAGCTGATCAATCATTTTGCAGCTGGACATGCATATTTGTAGTTAATTTTAACATATTTACGTGTCACCACAAAGTAGGGTATTTTAGGCAAGCATTTGTTTCATCCGCTGGTGTCGATCGAGGAGAATGAAGCAGATCTGAAACTGCAGAACGTGATCGCCGTGCTCGCAACCGTGCATCCTCAAATCTGGCTGCACGTCGCTCTGCTGCTTCCTCGGCACGTATTTGAGCCATTCTTTGTCTGTTTCACTTGTTTGCTGATGCCCGTTCTTCCTCAGTTTGATTTGCAATTACTCGTCGCACTGCTTCCGCTTCACGAGTACGACGACCTAAGTTTGATCTTCTGCGAGGCATTATTTGGATGAACTAAAGCAGATCGATTGCACTGAAAAAGAAGTAAGAAAGTTATAACAAAAACATATAAAATTGCATATTTGTATACAAATATATAGAATCCATAGTAGGTATATAAAAACACGCGCGTATTCGAATTCAACATTGTGTGAAAATTTCAAAGCAATCGGTGAAGAACTTTCGGAGATTTAAGATTTTGAACAAATGAACATTTACATTTTTAATTATATAGATATATGTGTGTGTGTGTGTGTGTGTGTGTGTGTGTGTGTGTGTGTGTGTACACACACACACACACACACACACTCTCCCTAAGGGATGTTCTTCTATTGCATTAATTTAATTTTATTAATTTTCCCACCTTTTTTAAATGTGGCTTTTTATGTTTATTTATTTATTTATTTTATTTTACATTTGTTGACTGGGATAGTCTGACTGGATGCATGTCCATCTTCAGCGGAGGCCCGGGGAGATAAGCTCCAAGGTACACAGAAACATTAAAACATGTTACGAATATAGTTCTGACAAAGAGTACATAAACAATGAAGAATAAACGTATGTGCTGTGGATAGAGAAGAGAAAATAAAAGGTCAGCTCCTTGTAACTGCTGCTGCAGTTATTTTCATTATTTTTGATTCTTTTTTTTTTTTGTTTGATTTTTTTTTTTTTTTTTGTCAAACAGCACACTTACTAAATACTACTGCCTAGTGAGCACAAGTAAAATGGTGGCCTTTCTCTTTTTATGCTTCACAGCACCATAATACGCTGCTGTAAAGTCACAGAGTTGCTGCTGGGTGCTGCTTGTACATTAATACTCTGTTGAAGAATACGCTCTCAAATATGGTATTATATTTAAGTTCTGCTCATTTTCCAAAATAAAATACGTAACAATATCTATGTGCCAAAGTATGTCAAGCTATAAAAATCCCGATTAAAATTTGTTCATCCCAGAGATAATGTATGCAGATGCTACTTTCAGAAGGGGATTTATTAGTTTGGAGTACCAAGGTCCATTGTCAGGACTCTTCCAGAACAGCAAGATAATATGGAAATATGAGGCCTCTGCACAGAATTAGTTTCATAAAGGATTTATCTGTTACAGAGTTAAGGTTTATGGAGGTAGACGTAGAGATGGTGTCCATCAGAGATAGCAGCAGAGAACAGATTTCATTATATGGTGTGATCTTGGGTTCACCTGCTACGGGTGCAGATTTTGGTATGTGAAATATTCTTTTTATGATCAGCAAAATGATTCATTAGTGTAAAGGAGGTATAGAAGTTGTGGATAAATGGCTTGTTTGTAAACTAATAAACTCACAGA